>NW_028277036.1:0-137783 GCF_059951505.1 Python bivittatus | reverse complement strand
AAAGTGTTGCACTAGGCCTGTGGTGACCGTAATGAATCACCTATACAATACCTACCTTAGTTTCTTATTTTTATTCTTATTTCTGCAACCACCGATGTTGGCTGATCATTGTTATTGTAACTTCTGCCTTCCTGACTTACCTTAACTTTAAGCACTGTAAAGCATGAATGGGGGTGAACGGGAAATGTTTGCGGGAGAATAAAGAAGAGTGAGGTCAAAAAAGGGAACTGCCCAGAGTTGTTTCAACGGTGATGGGCGGTGACAAATTTGATAACAACAAATAAATAGTTTTTAAAACCCTGTTTTGAGAAATAAGCCTATAGAGCCATCAAGACCACCCCTCTGTTTAGTGCAAGAACTACAAGTTAGGCAACTGCAATGGAAGGCTACTAATCACTGCCTGAACACATCTGAAATGGGAGCCTGTTATTTCCATCTCAGCAAGCTTCACTCATGAACACTGCCTCCGGCTTATTAGGAGGATTTTTCTAACACTCAGCCCAAGAAGAATTCTGCCCTTTTTCATGCAAAAACTCTTCTTGCAGCATCTAAAGCTGGAACAAGAGTGCCCATCTGGAAATCCTAGAGAGCCGAATGCCCGTCTTCCAAAGCCAACTTTTGGGAAGATTTTTCCCTTCTCCCTTCCAAACCCCTTTCCTTATAACCCCAGAATCACTTGGAGGGTCTCTTGAGGCCATCAAGGCCATTCTCCTCTTCACTGCAGGAATTTATCTGGAAGTGAATGGCTTGTTCTGCCTCTGCTTGAGGACACTCAATGAAAGGAGCTCCTCCCATCTCTCTGGATCACTGAATTTAGGACAGCAGAGAACAGCTTGTGCCCTTGCCCTGTTAAGACCTGTTTTGCTGCCCATCTGGAAAACTGAATATCAGAACTAACTCTAGGTTACAAAAAAAGAGATAACGGGAACACTGAGGTCTCTGAGAGAATGGCCTTGTTGTCCATTAGCTAAAGGATTTACGCCAAGTCCTGTCAAGTACAGAGCAGGAAGGTGAGTCCTAAGAGGAAGATCTAAGCTGACCAACATCAGGAAGTATTTTTGAGAGTGTGGATTCACAATAGAGCTCTGATCTCTTAAGAAAGTCCATCATCAAAAGAGAGACAACCTCTTTCACTGTAGGAGTGATCACTAGGGAAACATGGCTAATACAATAATCACCCCTTTAATAACATTAAATTATATTCACATTTTGCATTGGTCTCATTTTTGGATTATTCCATATCCCACTCTAACAATCCTGCAGTGCAGGACTGTATGACAAGACCCAGGTTCTAGTTCATCTCGGACACTAAAAAACTCATTGAGTGACTGGGCCAGTCCCTTTCTCTCCAGCAGGGTTATAAATCTAATAAATAAATAAATAAAACCTCACCCACTCCTTCTAGCAGCAGTGGAGATAAAGTGGGGGTAAAAATAAAATCTAATGAGAAAACAAAATTATGGTCTATCCTCCAGCAGCAGTGAGGTTCAAATGCTATCATGGAGATAAAGTGAAAGAGATCCTCACGTATATGTGTAATGGTATGCTGAGAAAGACTTTTGGGTGACTGGGCAAAGAGACACTGCCAAGGGAATGGTCAGATAAGAGACAGCTTAGCCCACAGCTGGATAAGCGGGTGGGACAAGAGGCTCAGAAGGGACCCTCCCCTAGTTTCTCAGGCTGTGCAAAGGACACAGGGGAGAATTGTGGCACTTTCAGACTTGCAAGATTTTGTCCATGCAACCTTACAATAAAAGTAGAATTAGCTCATCTGGTTGTGATTTCTATCTGGTTTGCCCATTGCGAGGCTGACCGTATATCACCTAATCACCACCACCACCGCCACCACCCTGAAGGTTGCAGGACTCTGGCTAGGTTTACATACTGAACTAAGTTACAACTGTCATATGGTCAAGCCACACCACCGTGGCTTGTTCAATAAACCATCAATTTAAAAAAATCCTGGCTTAGTGACAGGTAGGATCCTGAGGTGTGACTGGGTGGAGCCCAGTTGAAGAGAGCTTTGATCTACTATCTCCAGCTACCGTACATGCCATATTCAAATCCAGTATGAGATTCATTACCTGAAAATGTCTTTCTCTCCTTTCCACAAAGAGTGATCCGCCTGATTCACCTGCAAGTGGGAGAAGAAAGGAATTTAAACAGGGGACAAGCTTCACCACCTCCTGCCACCTTCAGGAGGAAAAGTTCAAATGTTGTTTTCACACCTTGCAAAACTGGCCAATGCTTAACTGCTGATTAGATGAACAACAGAAGGAGAAGATCTCTTTCTCTTTCCCAATCAGCGATCCATCTTTACATATAGGGACAGTTAGGATACAGAACTTCTAAACCTACAGACCTAATGTCTTGACTTAATCTGGAAGACAATTTTTATTTTTCACTAGCCTTTGATAGTTCGTTTTTAAAAAAAGAAATGAAAACAGATTATCTCACATAGATTATACTTCTTAGAATTCGTCCCTCTGGGTTAAACATGGTAACTTTGCTCCTACTATTTCATTTGAAATGCCAGTTGATATCCTGTGGTTGATAAAGCCAAATAGCAAAGTAGCTGTAAAGTTTATTCTGGTTATCAAGATGCAAGCTATGTCAACTGGCATCCAGCTGATCCATGGAGGAAGCATTGTGTAATTCCTCCTCCTCCTCATTAATCAATCCACTGCAGGATGAAGGCTATGGACCGTAATCTTCCATGCTGGTCCAGAGTGGGTTGGTAGATACATGTTTTTTGACTTTCCAGGCTAACACTGAGACTGATTACCCCAACATCAACCAGTTAGCTTCTGTGTCTAAGGGAGGACCAGAAGTCATGGTCTTCTGGTTTCTAGTCTAGTGCCCTGAACCATTACACCAAACTGGCCCTCAAAATTTCTACATAGCTGCTAGGAAATGTGCATTATTCCTACACCCATCTGATCCTTTGGGTGTCTGAAACCTACAAGGCACTGAACCAGGCACTCAGCTCATAGCAAGGACTAGAAAGTTTGGAGAGGGAGGGAAGAGTCATACAAGTGCAAGTTGCCATAATATCAGTGAATAGATTCAGTGTAAGGAAATTCCCTGGACTGAAAGACTTCTGTTATTAGAAAATATTTGCCCAGCTGGGACCAGCCACATGATGCCTCCAATCTCTCTTCCCCCCACTGCTGACCTACCCACCTGGCTCTGCACTGGTTTATTTGAACCTGAGGCAAAGTTGGCTTTTCCATCTGCAATGCTGCAGCTCTGTAGTAGAATCTCTCAGTGGTCCATTATCCCACTGGTGGGTCCTTGTCCCCATCTCTGAGATCACTGGCTATTAGCCTGGATGGCCATGGGACTACTTCCGAAGGCCATCTGCTGGGAGACTAGTGGGCTTCCTTGGGCGGTTGGTGGGCCACTGTGAAAGCACACTGCTGGCTAGATGGGCCAGGGGTCCAATCCAGCTGGGTCCTGCTAGTTCTTCTATCCAAAGTTCAGCATCCTGTTCCTGGCTCCTTTCTTCTGTCTGTTGCGTAACTGAAGGGATCACTGATTGGTTTATGATATTATCAGAACATCCATGAAAATAATCCCAGGTCAGCCTCAAACTATTTGTAAAGGATTGGGGAGTGGAAATGGCGCAAACACTCCTTGTCTAGTGACTCCAACTTGGATAAAATAGCTTTGCCAGAATGTAACCCTGCCTCCTTGACATACACACTTATACACACAATGAGGATATAGTCACACTTCTTTTGCAGGTAAAATAACCTTTGCAAGTGGATGTTTCCAACGACTTATCTTCTCCACTGCACAGGAATATGTCTGTCACCACTTCGACGACATTGGACACATTAGAATATATCATTCCCTTCTGAATAGCTCCAGAAATACACGTGGGACCCTGCAAGAAGCAACAGGTTAACAGATCTGTTGCTGGAATAGCTAGTCAGGCCATTGGATCAAGTGCTCTCCACCTATTCCTGTGTGTGTGGAGCTGTCAAGCTGTTTGGCAGTGCGGAGAAGAGGGTGGCGCTCCCGCTTTACCATGCAACTTGGCCAGAGTGGGTTTAAAATATGTACCCAAATTAAAATGAAATAAAGTAAGATTCAGCTATATGGTTTTCCCAGTGACCTGCTATGAAAGCCAAGTGTTGGATTTGGAAAAAGCAGAATAGAAAGAGTACTGATGCTTTGAACTTGGTGATGGGAACACTGACTGGAAGACCCAAAGGGCCAGGTTGGGGACAGAGCATCCGTCCATCCATCCATCCATCCATCCATCCATCCATCCATCCATCCATCCATGTGCCTCAGGGCCTTTTCCCACTGCAGGTTCCTCACTAATGATTTATGGCATCTACTAAGATTTTCCTCATTGCTGTAATGATATGTGAGAAAGACCTTGGGAAACAGGGCGAAGAGATGCTGCATGGGGAAAGGTCAGATAAGTGGCAGCATAGCCTGCAACTGGATAGTGGGCAGGGGAAGAGGCTCAAAGAGACCCCCTAATTTCTCTAGGGTAAAGGAGATGGGAGGAGAATTGTGCTTTCAGACTTGCAAGGTTCTGTTAATGTAGCTTTACAATAAAGTAGAATTACTTTATCTGGTCTACCTGTTAAAGCTGACAATTGCTGAGTTCTCCATCCATCCGAGTCAGAGAAAACTGTCAACATAAATGTACTGGCCCCATGGCCCATCCTTTTCTTGCCTGTTCCCAGTCACTATAGACCTCTGCTTCCTCCAAGGTAACAGCCACAAAGCCTAACACATTTTATTGAATTTGAGGGTGCCTTTCAATGCTGTCAGCTTGAGGAGGGGAAATATGATTTTAAGGACAGTTTAAGTCTGTCTCACAAATAGGCCGGGATGAAATGAATGCATGTCATGGGGACAGAAAAATGAGATTTCCAGAATATGTTTGTGCCATGGTTAACTGCAAATGGGGAAAGCCCTCAGTTACTATAGCTAATATATGCATTTATATTTGTCTCCATTCCTGTAAACTGTATACCTGGAAGTTATTTGTATAAGGCAAATTTTGTTTACTTTCTCTTTAGCCAGATCTGCATCTGAAAAACCCACAATTCTTGGTTTGGTTTCATAATGAGCTTTAGTGGGATTCAGAAAAAAGGTGAACTTGAACAGAAGAAACTTCTCAGCTTTCTCTCTTGTTG
This sequence comes from Python bivittatus, assembly GCF_059951505.1. Lineage (NCBI taxonomy): Eukaryota > Metazoa > Chordata > Lepidosauria > Squamata > Pythonidae > Python > Python bivittatus. The sequence goes on along the minus strand of NW_028277036.1, from coordinate 132,621 downwards.
GTTTGTTTCCCGAATAACTTGTGGGTGTGTATGCGTGGCATTTGTACATAGCAATCAGTTGCTTTCATCTGATGAAAAAGGTGGAGCATTCTGATGATAAAGCAACAACCTTTGAGAAGAGAGGCTTTCCCACCACATTTTGGGAGCACCAAAGGCTTCTACTCGTCCCACATGTTGCAAAATCTGGAATACAACTAAGCTTACTGCCCCTGCATGAGTTTTTACATGAGTGCAGCAATATCATCATAAAAATCTGCTTTAAAACTATCTTCAAATTTTCATTTGGGCTGGGACATGGAAGGTATTTTTCTAAGGGGTGGGACATGGAAGAACATTCGCCCATCCCTCTCCTTTTCAGATACATTTCCACCTTCATTTTCTTCCCCTTTCAGATACTTATTACCCAGAATCCCATGAGTAGGGAACCAAACACTTACACTTGTTTTGGTCTTGATCTGCACATTCATTCTCTCGTGATCCAAGGATACGAACTGGGCAGGCACCTTCTCAAAACTCAATAGCTCCAGCTCTGTGAAGCACAAAGAGACATATAATTATGGGTTTGGATAGAAGAATGTCTGGGCTCAGGCACCTAGTAGGTTACAGCAAGAAAGATGATCTAGAATTGGATACCTCTTGCATACATCTAGAGAATAAGGCACCCAGGATCCAAGAAAAGTAATCAAACCTATCATCATCATGGTCTGAAATGTGTTAACACTCAACCAGCTTTTAATTCAGCTATGAAAGATTTTTCATGATAGTGAAATCTTGTGTGCTAAATGTGAGAGATGTGAGGCTGAGAAATAAGCGAGAGGATCGCTAGACAATTGTGGTGTATCCGCTAAGCAATACCCAGTCCAGGTTGCTGAAAGTCCTGGGAGAAGACATTCAAAACTTTCAAGGAACTTCTCTGCGTTAATGAATTCACCAATAAAAGAGGGTTGGAGATATCTATCACTGTTTCCAAGATTCAGTACTTTATGTCTGATTCTTGAGTTAAAATTTCTTATTGAAGTCTGAGTCATTCTTGTTTCCTTGATCATGCCCTGCTGTAAATGGAGCAGTTGGGGTAATGAACAGGATTCTGGCATGCTAGCTAGTTAATCCCCTTATCCTGATCAAGTGGAAGATTCAACTTTTGATACTTTGCTACATCAAAAACTCCATGCAAACAGAAGTCAGCATGGTGGATAAAAAGATAAAGTTTGAATGCTCTCTTAAATGTGCCCAATGTTTGTTTCCAAGGAACTGTTGACTCAGAGGAGCATAGGTGTCTGGCAGAGATGGGGACAAATGTAGAGGATGATCTTAATGGAGGATGACCTCCACGGAGATATGCGAGGTCCATTACCAAACCAATGAGGGGAAAACATATGGAGAAGGTTCTAATGGTGGGAAAGGTGGAAAGATAGAGAAGAGGACAACCAGCAACAAGGTGGATGGACTCCGTTACGGTGGCAATGGATGGACTGTTGATGGAAGACCTCAGGGAACAGGCTGGGGACAGATCATCCTGGAGAAAATCTATGTATGAAGTCAGTAAGAGTCAACGGTGATTTGAAGACATATCATCATCATCATCATCATCATCATCATCATCATCAGTCATTTTTCACAGTACAACTTGAGGGGGTTCTTTTGTCTCTACTCTGTCGATGGGATCATTTGTAGAAGCGTTGGGTAGCCTTGAGCACCTTTCAACATTTTTAAGAACAGCTAAAAGCAACACTTCTCAGGCACTGTGGGAAATTTAAGACCATGACTTGTAGTCACTGGAGTCATAATTAATATATAACATAACATAACATAACATAACATAACATAACATAACATAACAGTATAATCATACCATACCATACCATACCATACCATACCATACCATACCATACCATACCATACCATACCATACCATACCATACCATAAATTAAATTAAATTAATTAAATTAAATTAAATTAAATTAAATTAAATTTGTATGCCACCTGACTCTCAATACTAGCATCCTGCTTCAATATACATGAATCTCAGCTGGGTGCCAATTCTGAACCCTGAAGGAAAATGCTAGTTTTGTAGGCTTATCCCTTTAAAACATTTTTCTCCAACTAGAACACAGCAGGAAAAGCCTTTGATCCCTACAGGCCATTTTTTAAAAAATCACTCATTAAAACATTATTTAGGAAGGAACATATTTCTCATCTATCCTCCATCGTACCAGACGGTTTTCATTGGGTAACTTCTGAGTAAATCCTGTTACCCTGGGTAACTTTTATCCATTTCTCACATTCTCCCTTTAATACCTCCTCCTGCCACCTGTCCCCGAACAAAAAAAACCCAAACGCTTTTGTCTTTCCTGCATGAAGAAAGTAAGAAACATGATACAAGAAAGTAAGCAGCAGATTTTCATTTTCTGCCCTCAGAAAACGGAAGGGAGAAAGGCAGCTAGAGCGGAACAATTTCCCTTTTGAAGAAACAACTTGTTCTTCTGAAGAACTGGCTCTGATGCAAGATTTGGGTTTTGATTAAAAAATCACTGTTCTAATGAAACTGGTCGGGTTGCTTGTAAGGCTGACAAGACCCATGTGCTCAGTGTGTGTGATTTCTCTACAATATTTGTCCTGAACAATTTCTTCATCCTTCCTCTGAAATAACAAGTGTTTTAACCTCAGAGCTTGGGTTTCTTACTGTTCCTGTTTAACATCTGCGTGAAACCGCTGGGTGAGGTCTTTCGGTGGCATAGGGGTGCGGTATCATCCATATATGGGTGATATTCAGTTATGTATCTTCACCTTTGGCCGGGCAGTTCATACTATTCAGGCATTGGCCCAATGTCTGGAGGCTGTGAGGATCTGGCTGTGAAACCAGCTCTAACTCAACCCTAGCAAGATGGGTTCATGAGTCACAGCTGGTTGGGGAATCAAAAGAATTGGAGCTGGATGGCGAACCAGCTCCAATTCAACCTTAGCAAGATGGAATGGACCTGGGTTTTGGCCCCCTTGGAACTGGAAAGGTGTCATATTTGACTCTTGATGGGTAGCCCGCCCCTGGACAGTGCTGGTCTGCTGTGGAACATCTTCCCTCCGAGATCTGGCAGGTCTCTATTCTTCTAGCCTTCAAGCGTTAGAATAGGAGGGAAGCTAGAAGCAGAGGATGAAATGGTTAGATAGCATCACCGAAGCCAATGAGCATGAAACTGAGCCAAACTCAGCGAGGCAGCGAGGGACAGGAAGGCCTGGCGCGATGGGGTTCATGGGGTCACAAAGAGTTGGACACGACTTAACGACTGAACAACAACAACAACAACAACAAAAAGCCAGTGACTGTGGTTGTTTATATATTAGGGGGTGTTGGTTTAGGGTCCCTGAGTTGTTTCTTGGATGCTGGTTTTGAAGGTTTCTTTAACATTCCTATTGTTTTTGGTGTGAGCCACCCGGAGTTATGGCATATAAGATGGGCAGTCATCTAAATCTCATAAACAAACAAACAAACAAACAAATAAATGCTCCCTAATATGCACGCTCTTTTAAAATGCACTTGAACTTTTTGCACCTTTTGCAAATATTATTTCATGCAGATTGAAGAACTCATGCTAGCAGACCGTTTGCTGTTACTTAGAGATGGGAAACAAGTGCATTGGAATAAGAACTTATTTAATTTCAATGTTCAAATGAACAAAGAAAGTGAAACTTGGCTATCTGCAATTTGCAGGTTTCTATGGGACAATCAGAGCAAAAGGACACACGTTCATGAGAATGATGCACGGAAATAATGAACTGAGAAGAAATAGTTTTGCAAAACCCGTGCCTGTTTCACAAAATTGCAACCCAAACCTGCATATTTGGGGAACTATTCCCAAAAGCACATGGCAAATGAGTGCACGTATTAAAAAAATAAAAAGCAAGCATAACACGCCAAATGTGACAGATTTGCAAAAATTGAGAAACGGAGAGGAACTGATACTAATAGATTTCCAAAAAGGGAAGGAATGATAGTGGCAGTTTTGTAAAAGTGAGGAACTGATATTGACAGAACAGCCCAGCTCTAGTTCCTAACGCAGGGTGTCCCTGGGAGGAATGTCAAAAAGGCAACATAGTGGCCTTCACAACGCAGTAGAAGCCCTGCCTCTTTTTATATATGGCGCACGTGATAAAAAACAGGCTTCAGTTGCACAGTTGCAGCCGCCATCTTGAAGCCCTTGATGCCCCCACCCTGGATGTCCTTGCTGCCTTCGTATCATCAACGTGAGAAATATTTCCACCAAGGAAGAGAAATCTTCCCTCACCACTTGTTTATTCTTTTGGAGAAAGGCAACACACTTGAAAAATAACTCCCAACCTTGTTGTGTTACCTCCACATCGTGAAGATTTTCCACATGCAGTAGAATGAACCCTCTACAGTAGTAAGGCGGGGTTGTACCACCTTCACAGGACGGAGAGATACTATCGTTGACGGCTCCCCCAACTATTGAACTTCACAGAAAGTAAAATCCCCACACATTTGGGAGAAAAACTGTAGCCATCCACTCACTCCAATAGTGCTATTCTACCAAATACAGCAGTGTTGTTTCAATGTAGGGATTCTGAGCATCCCATTATCGCATGCAATGCAATCAATACACATTCAATATCTGTATACCGTATACCACCCAGTGTCACAATGGCTTGTAACTTTAATAAAATAAATAAAAATGATGATGATGGCAACGATGATGATGGTGTCTATCTTGTCCTCCAGCAGCTCAAAGTAGCAGAGATAACACTTTCTCCTCCAACTATGTCCCCACTGCAACAGCCGTCACAGAGATAGGCTGAGCTAAGTCTAGTTTCATGGGTTGGATGTGAACCAACATCTTGGTCACTATACCACACTGGCTCAGCAAGGGTCTAATGGAGCTCAGTGCAAGGTCTGGAGAAGCCTGGTGTCCTTACCATGATCTCTGCATGTCATCGTCCCGGGCTTCTTCTTCAAGGCTCTGTTGGCGCCTTCGGTGCAAGGGAGGCAGATTGGCCTAGAAAGAAAAGATGGATCTGTTTAATTCAATTACCATTAGGAGAAATCCAGGGGGTGTCAGTAAGCGGGGTGGGTGACGAGAGAAAATGAGGGAGGACAGGGTGGTAATTTGAGTTGGGTAGGGCCAGCTGATGAGATGGTTAGATAGCATCACTGAAGCAATGAGCATGAAACTGAGCAAACTCAGGGAGGCAGTGAAGGACCAGAAGGCCTGGCGCAATATGGTTCATGGGGTCACGGAGAGTCGGACACGACTTAACGACTAAACAACAACAACAAGGGCCAGCTGGAATTTTCCAACTTTTTTGGCCTTGAGGTCAGATGGGTTCTAGATCTTCTGTTTGTTATCACTCAGTTAAGCCCATGTCATGGTTCTTGCTACCGTTTCTGTGTCAAAATGGCTAGAAATTATTTTCAGCAATTGGGCCAGAAAAATTCCAAGCTGTAGTCAAAGGGGGTTCTTTGGACCACAAAGGAGTGTGGCCAGATGGCCCTTGACTGGCCACACTTGTTGTTTGGGATACAGAATCCACAGTGCTCACCACCAAAGCCGGTACCTGTTTGTTTATTTACTTAAAAAATTAAAAAGGGCTTTCTCTGCCTTTCTGCCAGCACAGGCAATACAGAGAAAAATTGTAATTAAAACAGCAGCATGTCAGTAATAAACAATCAACATGAGAACACAAGCATTCACTATAATAAACATAGAGAGTCAAGAGGTCACAAAAATATTAAGCCTCATTCATCATTCATCACCCTCGCTTAGCGACTGCCTCATATAATGACTGTTTGCAATTACGAAGGAGATGAAAAAATAACTTTGCAGCCAGTCCTCGCCCTGATGACCTTTGCAGGCTTGTAGAGCAAAGGAAAGCTGAAGTAAGATCATAAGTACAGTTGCAGTTTCATTTAGTGACTGCTTTGCTTAATGACCAAGTTGCCGGTCCCAATGGTGGTTGCTAAATGAGGACTACCTGTAACAGCATGATGCAAAGGAGCTTCCAGTGGAAGACCCTGCCTTGGCAGACAAAACAGAACTGGATTCCTTTAACAAGGCTTCAGTTGGGATGTGCAAACAGCATAATCAGTGTCAATCAACAAATGGTTCAGAACATGCCAGATGAGCTTTAGGACCCTGGCAAAGAGACGCGATACCTGATTCGCCCCCCAAACGATACAGGTTTCTCCAGTTCAACGAGGGAGATATCATAGTCATAGAATTCTTGGATGCCCTGGGCTGACTTAGCCCGAATGTTGTATAATTCATGGTCAATCCGCCTCTTTATCCGCAGCCTGGTTTGTCCTCCTGCGAGGGGAGAAAGAATAAGTGATCCTTCCGCATACCTTTTCTCCGGTAAAACACTGCATTGCTTTCAGGAAGAACTGCCTCACTCTTTTCCTGCCATTTCTGGAGCTGATGAGAAGACAGCCAGCATCAAACTCTCAGGGGCCCAGCTGGTCACCAAGATATCTCAACCTTTTTCGTAGGAGGAAGATGGATGGATGAACTACAGGTCCTTGCTTTGCGTGCCCTAGATGCAAGACTCATATTCCTTGTAAGGAATGTCATTTAACAAAACGGAAAAAACCTTTTGGCTGGGGGCCCCAAGATGGACTCTTCACTGCAATGCAATCAATTTATACTGATCTGAGGGCCAAGTCCTACATTCCAATTAATGCAGTTGTACTTCAGTTGCTCTGTGTCCATCTTTTGCCTCCCGCCCCTTTGGTGAAGCAGAGCAGAGGTCCCAGACTTTGACTATTAGTGAGAAAATATCAACCTTGATTTTCCACCCTGACCTCATCCTCTCCATGTACATGTCCTTGGGTGAACGGTATGGTATTTTATTAAGAAATCATGGTTATTCAAATGATGGTTTAATGGAATATGTGAACCAGGTCTTTGGCTGTACCCTACAGTATCACATCATCTCAGGTGGAAGAACCCTATGTGGGAGGACTAAAATGGCGCTCTGTGCATGCTTGCTAACTGAGCTTTCTAGCTGAGATGTCACGTGAACAAACTGCTTATGATAGCGAAATGCTTTCAGCTACGACTTTTCTTTTCCATTCGCGCTACCTCCATCCCAGAATTATACACAGAGTCCAGATTGATTTTCCAAATCAGTGTTTTCCCAACAATCTGTTCACGAGGGAAAAACAGAATAGCTCTGGAATGCTTTGTGACTGAGAGCCCTCAATCTGGAAATGCCTTGCATCTGCAGGGGAAAAAAAAAATCCATCCAAGATCTGCTGGCTGTTCTGCTCTGTTGGAAGGGATCTTGGGGTCATTTCCTGTGACTCCTTTTTTCTGCTTTTTCTGTGCTAGAGCAGTTCAGAGAGACGGCCACCACTTGTCCTTTGAGATTGGTTGGGTTAAGAAGCTGGAAGGTTCTAGGAATGCTACTTTATCCTTGTCAGACATAATAACTGAATCTTGAAAACCTCTGCCATTTCTTAAATCAAACACAGTCATGGTGGAGTTCTTCTGAGTCACCTTCTCATGCCTCCCCTTTCCCCAGGACTGAGTTGCCTTTCATTTTCCCTTAATGGCTCTTGCGTGATCTCCCCCTTGTTCCACCACCCGAACAAAAGAGAATAAAACGGAGGGCAGCCACTGAAGTACGGACTGTAGACATCCTGAAGAAAACAAATACGTTCCACAGGATTTCATCATTAATCCCCTTGCCCAATGGAACAGGAAACAATACACCAGATTGAAAGCGTGGGAGCGTTGCTGAATGAGACAGGGAGGTGAGTAAACATCCAGGTGGACTTTGCCACAAGGAAGCAGCTACTGAATACCTCTGCAATGTCCATTCCCTCCTTCTCTTGGCCTGCAACCACTTTCCGCGGGTTCGAGGGCTGCACTGGGCTTTGCGCGATGAGGTGCATTAGAAAAGTAGGCGGGGCCAGGATTCTGGTGGTTTTAAGGGGTAAAATGGGCTTTAAGGCTTGAACGGAATCTCCTGACTCTTTAAAAAACGCACCAAAAAAAGGGGGGGGGTGGAATAGTTGATCCTATCTACCCTGGGAAGGTTACATAGCCCATAGAATAGATGACAGGAGGCTGAATGTGATGCACTGGCTACATTTTTAAACCCCTGCCTTGGTAAAACTAACAACAAACCCATGATCATGTCTACACACAGTAGATAGTTCCAGAAATTCAGTGGGACCAGGACATTTTGCTGCCTGGAAAAAGAGGGCGCACCCACAACCCCTAACCTCACTTGACTTACAGAACCCAACCAGAATTTACGTTAACACTGACTACCGCAGGTGATCCAGCTATCGTACAAGGACTGCCCAACACCCTGATTTTCGTGCCCCGAGGCCTCAATCCAGTTGCATCACTGAATTTCAGCACTGCAGTTAGGAAACATCAGCAGGGTGATTTCCTAACATGTTCATGTATAAAACCCATGAAGACTTTAGGATATGTTCCCAAATATGCTAAATAGAGTTTTGAAAAAAGAGAACCAAACTGTGCCAGAAAAGACCGCACCCAACAGCCAATTGTTCTGGTTCTGCCCACACTGGTGCTGTAGTTCTGCCCCACCTGGTCTGGCCAGCAGCCTCTTCCCACCCCAAAAACATTAAGTGCAGCTTCCAGACTCCAAAGCTGCTCACCCCTGTGCACTTTCTCTTTCTTTCTCCAATGCACTTTTCTTTCTCCAATGCACTGGCAGGTAGCAGGTCAGCTTTGGAAGACATGTTGCTTTACCTACTAACTCTGTCTTCCAAGGTAGATGAAGCCAGGGGAGATTCAAAACAAATACAGGTAGTCCTCAACTTACGACCATTCATTTAATGACCATTCAAAGTTATGACAGCACTGAAAAGTGACTTACAACCAGTCCTTGCACTTATGACCACCACAGCATCCCTGCAGTCACATGATCAAAATTCGGGTGCTTGACAACCAGCGTGTCTTTATGACAGTTGCCGCATCCTGAGGGTCACATGATCGCCATTTGTGACCTTTTCAGGGGACTTCTGACAAGCAAAGTCAATGGGGGAAGCTGGATTCACTTAATGACTGTGTGATTCACTTAACGACCATGGCAAAAAGGTTCTAAAATTGGGCATCTCACTTAATGACCATACTACTTAGCGACGGAAGTGCCAGTCCCAACTGTGGTCATAAGATGAAGACTACCTGTAGTCAAGGGCCACTACTGTTCCATCATACACAGCTTCTTGCTCCACCTATGGTTAGGCTTGGCCCTAAGCCTCTGTCTATAATCAAGCATCAAGCAAACATCACTGAAGCAGGACTACATCTTTTCTTTGTTTCCTCCCTCCGACCCTCTGGCTCTTCCTTCTGTTATTTCTTCTTAGTTAAATTCTAGAGTGTTATTTCGTTAGGGTTTTCTTGTTCTCTGGAAAGGCCCCAGATATGTTGAGGGCGCAGCATACAAATCATGCTGGAGTCCAATATTTCATAGTTGCATGGAATGGATGTTTTCGAAATTCTGTTCCCAGCTAAACGCAGGAAAGCAATGCCTCAGAATCACTAAAGAAGGGAAGACCCCAGAACTATGCTGGAACCAAGAACCATGATAGAATGCATGTTTGGTTTTTTCCCCATAGCATCTTACCCAGAACCAGCGTCCAACTAGATATGTCATTCAGGTTGTTGAAGCAGTGAGCAGCTGTTAGAACCCAGGTGTCTGAAACCAAGGCGCCTCGGCAAGAAGAATCCGCACGATGCTAGAGCAAAAATTAGTTCAATGTAAGGTTAACATCCCAGAATTGTGCTGTAGGTCAGCCTTCCTTGATCTGGGGGCCCTTCAGATTCCCGTCCTTACCCATCCAACGGGACCAATTATCTGGGGTAAAGCTAGTTAACCTCGGGGGCCACACTCCTGTAAGCCCCTACAGAAATCTGGGAAGAGGAAAGAGATCACAATGGCTTGGGGGGCAGCGATGGAGAATCCCCTGTACTCACTGTGTTTTGCAGAAGCACGTGCCACGGGCTCTTCTGATCCCATCTTGCGCTGTCAGAGTAGTTTGCCAAACCACATATGTCCTCCAAATCTCTGGGGTCTAAGATTAGGTTAGAAAATTAACAAATCTGGGGGAAAACTGATGATCATCAGTCGTGACATTTTCCACCCTGGGTTGTATCCTTTCTACACAGATGTTCAAGCTCTACATCGCCTATCACTTTTCAGCACACCAACACAATGTGCCTTCCGTCCCAAGGCCCCCATTGACTTGGTTTAGTGACAAAATTTCTCACTTTTTTTTTTAGATTTTTTATCCCGCCTTTATTATTTTTATAAACAACCCAAGCCGGTGAACGTACCAAATACTCCTTCCTCCTCCTCTTTACCCCACAACAACAACCCTGTGAGGTGAGTTGGGCTGAGGGAGAGTGACTGGCCCAAAGTCACCCAGCTGGCTTTCGTGCCCAAGGCAGGACACATTACCAGAAATGAGGTTCGGAGATTAGCTTCGGCATGTGGAAAATCAACCTGTGTATGTCAACATTTTACTCTGTGTGTGTGTGTGTTTGTGTGCGCCTTTGAGACAGTGTTGGCTCCTGGCGACTGCCTGGACAAGTCCCTGCAGTTTTCTTGGCAAGATTTTCAGAAGTGGCTTGCTATGGCCTTCTTCCTACGGTTGAGGGCACCCAGTTGGCTTTGTGCCCAAGGCGGGACTAGATCTCAAAGACTCACAATGTCTAGCCTGGTGCCTTCAACACTACACCAAACTGGCTCTCTTATTTCCAGCACTGCAAAAAGCAGTTGTCATTTCTATTTCATTCTGAATCTTATTACCTGCTTTGCATAAATAAAATGTTCCAAAATAGGGAAACAAACAATTGAACCAATTGAACCACCTACAACTGAACAAATTCATTCATTCATTCATTCATTCATTCATTCATTCATTCATTCATTCATTCTCATATATATATTCATTCTTCCTTATATTAATTAATTATTCATTCTTCCTTATATTAAATTAAATAAATAAATAAATAAATAAATAAATAAGGGAGAAGTGATGCAGGAAGGGCTGGTCACATACAGGCTGGAATATCTACTTTGCAGGGGCCTCTTCCCCCAGAAATTCTTCCATCACTGGCCAATCCATCGCTCTACCCTACCCTAACCTTAACCTTAACCCAGAGAGATGGCCCAGCCATTTCATTGCCCAACGATGTCATGACCACCGCCTCAGAAGGTAATGCAAGCCAAGAGTTCTAGTGAAATGATATCCCGCCCCCCACCCGAAAATTTCTGTGCAGAATCCAGATGAAAACACAGAAGCAAAATGGTGGGAAAGAGTCCACCCATGTTGCTTTGCCTCTCTGGTTACAAAACATGTATCTTCATGAACATTGACGTGTTAACAGCCTGTCATTTCTAACACGTGGTTTGTAGACCAAAAACGTTATGGAGAGAAATGTTTGAAAGGCCCTAGAACCCTTTGTCCTGAAACACACACCCAAGATGATAAAAGCCTACAGGATGAATGCTGCTCAGTGGAAGGTGGCGAGACTTGTGTCCTTTCATTTGCACAGTTGGCCCAGCATGCCAATTGTGATCCTTCTTGAGCCAAGAACAGTTATCCACACTTTGGTTACAACCCATCCTGACTACTGCCATGCATTTTACATGGGGCTACCCTCTAAAGTATCCTGAAATTGTGGAGTCCTTGGTGCTCTCTGTTTGCTTGCAGATGTTTCATTACCCACCTCACTCGCACTGATGATGCTACCTAGTCAGGTAATGAAATGTCTACAAGCAAACAGCCAAGCTCAGAGAGCACCAAGGACTCCACAGTTCGACCCTGAACTACAGATATTCCCTTCTAGTGTCCTGAAACTGCAACAGCTGCAGAACATAGCAGCCAGGCTGCTGACGGGTGCAAGATACAAGGATCATGTGGGGCTGTCCTGAAGGATCTGCATCGGCCTCCTGTATGTCATTTAACCATCGAAGCCCTAGATGGCTTAGAGGCAGGTTATCTATGAGACTGCTCTCCTGCTACCAACCTGAGTCACTTTGTGTGAGATGGGTGGCTATAGAAATGCAATATATAATCTAACCAACAAACAAACCTCCCCAGGAGAGGCCCTTCTGAAGATGCTTTCTTAGTAATGTTGTGAGTCAAACTGAGTGTATATTTGTCATTTTCTCTAGGTATGCCAACTGAAGGAATACAAAAATTGTTGCAAAGCCCCTTGGGTTTCTGTGAGAGCTTCACACCTAGGATATTTCAGCAGCTGCTTTGAAATGCAGGAACCCAGAACAAGGGTCCTTTGTTTGGTGTCAAGCTCCCACCGATGGCACAAGAAGCAAGCTGAACCTTGGGCAGATGTATCAACCCCTTGCCCCTTTTCCCCCTTGCCCGCCCCCCCATCCCTGGTGAAGGAGAGAGATCCTACACACCCAGCACATCTTCAAAAGCTTTCCTGAGTTCCTGTGGATTTTCCATCACAAAGACATGCCGTTCCCCTGTCTTCTTGGATGCAATCTCATTCATGGCACTCCAGTCCACTTCAAGGTTTCCAATGCCAAAAACATAGATATCTGAATGAAACAACAACAGGACATGTTTTCACAGGACAGCCTGGAAGGGAAGATGGGACAGTCCCCAAATCTGATCAACAGGGGTTCTTTCAGATTCATTAAGCCGGTTAATTAGCAGCGAAATGCAAGAATGAACGGGTCGGATGCATTAAAAGCCGTAGGAAATAAGAAAATAAGAACTTAACCTTTTAGAATTCATTTTGAGGGAAATTAAGCAGATGGGGAAGATTTCCAGCAAACATGAGAGGAACACAGCTGGGTTTTATACTGTGTTCTATGAACCCTGAGAAGGTTTGCAGTGACCTAGAATTTTATTACCATTTCTCTGCGGGTTGCCCAGGAAAATACCTTAACTGAAATTACTTTTCCTGGAGAGATGCAGGAGCAAATATATTTTCTATTTTCAATTATTTCTGCATGAGATACTAGCATGACTTTTTAAAATTTGCTCCTGCGGCTTTCCAGCAGCACCTTTTTCAACGGCTCTCTTTCTAGTGTGTTAATCATGGATGAGCTGCTAAATTTCCTACTTCCATATCGGCACGAACTGGCAGCACATCTCCTGGGTTTTAGACAGGAGTTGCCCCTAATCTTACATCTCCTGGGAGCATTTGCAAGGAAGCCATGTCCTGGACAGCCTTCCCCAAATGTTCCCTGAAAATGGAAGTGGTGCTTCACGTGAAGCCTGATCTCAGCTCTTCATGATGACCCTTGGATTTTGCGAGAGATTGAGACAGCAGAGGTGGGGAAAAGAAGTTTGGTTTATCTAGAAGAAGCCATTCAGAAGAAGCAATGCAATCCAGATGTGAGAGACAACCTGGGAAAAAAGGAGAAAAAAATGACTTCTTCTATATTGATCGTATTGAGTGATCATATTTATTATCGATCATATTTATATAGCTGCCCATCTCACAAAAGAGTGATTCTGGGTGGCGTACAACGCTCAATTAAAAACCCATAAATACATATAAAACAATCATTAAAACTATAAAAACGATAAGAAACACATAAAAGAGGAGAGTTCTCTATTAACTATATTAACTGTAGTAAGGGAGCTATTGCAAAATCTCCCCGGTCCCCTGGGAGCCCCAGGCCTGGTCACAAGTTTTGAGGGACTTGCAGAACGTTGAGAGGGATGGAGCTAATCTCACTTCCTGGGGGAGAAGATTCCACAAGGTGGGTACCATGGCAGACAAGGCCCATCTCCTGGGACCTGCCAAATGGAATTCCCTGACAGGCGGGACCCACAGCATGCCTTCTCTGGCAGACCTGATGGGATAGGCAGATGTAATTGGGGAGTGGTGGTCCCTCAAATAACCCAGCCCCATGCCATGAAGGACTTTAAAGATCAAAACCAGCACCTTGAATTGGACCCAGAAGCAGACTGCCAATCAAAAAATGATTTCTTGAGGATCTCCTCATAACAATCAGAGAAAATCAAGTCTTGTGGCTTCATAAAAACAAACCCATTTATTTTGCATCATGTCGTTGACTCTAGTCCACAACAGCTAAGCTACTGTATACTATGATAGGTTTTCAGTTGAGCAGTAGTTTGGTCTGCTTTAGGAAAACAAGACTCTTGAGGGGGCTCTCGCTGTCACAAAATAGTCCAATGATTCTCTTGAAAAATCAAGCATGATTTTCTTGACTCACCGAGATAATCTTTTCGGTTTGCTCTCACATTCACAAGGTCTTCTATCTGGCGCACTGCAGTTTTGGGAGAACCTCCAAGATTGGATTTCCCTTAAGACAACAAAAAGGTTAGAAGACAAAATCGGAGAGCAATTCCCAGCTCATGTGCTAAGGCAAAACAAGTGGGGCAAGAGGAACAATTTGTGGAAAATTCAGAGATGATCATACTGAACTGGTATGCATGTTCTTAAATGAAAAAAACAAACATGCAAGTTAAGGAAAATGGAGACATGGCATAATTCCTGGGCAGCATGGAGATCATAATCAGGCAGGCCTCTGACTATGTTAAAAACAAGTGGTACGGGAACTTTTTAAAATCCATTTGATCTATAGGCTGGAGCTTGGCTCTGAAACACATGGCAGCCTTGCTTTATACCAAGTCAGACTAGTTCTCCATCTGGTGGAAGCTTTTCAAGGCCACAAGATGTTTCCATCACGTTCCCAGGTGGTCAAAAGAGGGGATCAAGAGAGGGATGGTCAAAAGAGCTCCTCTTAGAACAGGAGGGGGGAACTTTCTGTAGTCAAGGACTGCACTCCAAAAAATGGGTCCTGCTGATGTAACTTTCCCTTTCTGTCACATTAAAATACACGCACACAAACACACACATAAAAACTTGGCAGCAATTTTTGAAAGTTTTCTGCAAGGGGGCAAAGCTTTGGGGAAGGACAGGTGGGGTACCACATCTTATATTAATTCTGAATTTATGAGGATCTAGTTCCTCCCCCCACCCACCCAAAAAAGCTTGGGTGACTGGAAGAGAATCAGAAAAATGGACTGTCCTCCTCATCTACTATTCCTCAACAGAGTCCAACCCTCACCCTCATCCTCCTTTAAGCTTCTCTTTCCCCTTGCCATGGTTCCCATGTAGCTAAGCTGCAACAACAATGGGAAGAAAAGAGGTGGATTTTCTCTTTTCTCTGACATCCTGGTCTCTCTCTCATATTGGTAACCCACTGAATCAGTCATGGATATCCAGTGGTTTACAGTAATAGAAAACGTCATACAAGTGGGGGGGGGGGAAACCATAAATAATTAAAACATCCATAGTAAAGACATATAAAATAAGTTCACCTGATTCCAGTGGAACCCATGATCCCCAATATAAGCCAACCAAATTAAAATAACATCAATTGCTAAAAGTTCATAGTCTTCAACACTAAGTTTGGCAATTCTGGGAGAGCGAGGGGGATGGAAGAAATAGTGTTGCTCAAGGGCTTCAGAAATTACAGAGCGAACTACATCTTCCTCTTCCACATCCACTCAGATGGTTTAGCAATCCCAACACTATAGCACATGGCACGAGGACAAATTTGATTCTCCCAAGGTTTCTCCTGGGAATCCACGGATGGCTTGCCTTCACTGCTGCTTTTGCTGTTGGAATTATTTTAGTGGTGGCTGGAACAACTTTTGGTGGGAAGAGTGATGGAGACAGGAAAGCCACCAAAGTTCATTGTCAAGTCCAAGACCGTTGGTTGTATCTCGATTCCTACTTGATGCTGGGGACTGAATGTGGATATTTCTTCATTCAATGCATGTACTCTGTCACTGAATTAGGGCCCTACCCCTTTGACTGCCTGCAATTATCAAGGTAGAGAGTCCTTTATCATACCCAATGTTTTCTATCAGTTGTTGGCCAAGGAAGCCTCGTGCCTAGAGATTATCTACCTTATCCTAAGTCAATAATGCCGCTTACAACAGCGCTGGCTAGATGGTAAATGGTCTCTCCCCAGCCCCCAGCCCCCCAAAAGGACTTTCAATCTCCCCATTTCTCCTCACCATCTGTGAGCAGAATGGTGGCGTGGCGGACTTTGCTCCACTGGTCTTTGGAAACGGCTTCTTCGTTAATCATCATCCAGTAAACAGAAGTAAGGGCTGCGTGAATGTTGGTTCCAGTCGCATTGCCGTGATCTGCAAAAAGGGTTCAATAGTCTTGAGAGTTCTTCTTTTTTTAACCACATTTTCTCTAAGGTGTGAGATACTTTAAAATATAAATGCAGAATACAAAACGACAATATCCCAGCACAATGCAGGAGGCAGCAAGCGGGAACTACAATCGATAGCATTCCCCAGGGCTTTGTTGATTTCTTCTATTCATATATGAAAAGAGTGGAGAATGCTATCCTTGGGCATGGATGAATAAGAGTGCTGCCATAGATTTCATTAAGCATCTAGACCATCACACTTTGCAGTGGGGTGAATGCTGCTATGAAAAAAAATCGGGCTCATCTTTTTTCATGCAAAAATCCTCAAAGCAAACCAACCAGTTTGGTCCAGCAGGATGGATACACTCTGGATCCCATTAGTTGAAGAACATCACCTTGCAGGACCCCGGAAACACACCTTCTCTGCTGCGATTGCTGTCCTCTGGAATGATCTCCCCCGTCCCGAGATTTGTGGGGCTCCCTCCCTTTCGTTGTTTGGGAAATTGTAGAAGACCTGGTTGTTCTCCCAAGCCTTGGGGACAGGGGGATTGTGGGGCCCCCTTTTGATTGTACTTTGTTTTCTTTCGGCTTGGTTTAATTTGTTTTTGTTTTTATATTTTGCTCTTCTGCTTTGTGGAATTGTTCTTGTAATAAATTGGTAAGGTAAGGTAAGGTAAGGTAAGGTAAGGTAAGGTAAGGTAAGGTAAGGTAAGGTAAGGTAAGGTAAGGTAAGGTAAGGTAAAATAAAATAAAATAAAATAAAATAAAATAAAATAAAATAAAATAAAATAAAATAAAATAAAATAAAATAAAATAAAATAAAACAAAATAGAAAACTATGCTTCTGACTGTGTGGAAACAGCAGTACTCTGGTTATATTTTACTAAAGTGCTCAGAGACGGTAGATTTGCATTTTAAAGACCTGCACTGCAGAGATTTATCCATCAATGATAAGTGGATTCATTTCAAAGAATGAAAATCTGGTAATATATATTTAAAGAAAAGATTCAGGTGCCCTTTACGTTAATGGTTTAGTAAATTAGGGGAAGATAACTTACATATCTCTGTAGGCTAGGAGACGTTGTAAACAGCTATGCCATTTTCTGTGGATTTTTTATTTTATTTTATTTTTTATTTTATTTTTTATTTTAATCTCCCAAACCAATATAATGTTCTACTAACACAGACACTGAGAGCCAGTTTGGTGTCAGGGTTAAGGCACCAGGCTAGAAACAGGGAGAGTGAGTTCCACCTTAGGCACGAAGCCAGCTGGGTGGACTTGGGTCAGCCCCTCTCTTCAGCCCTAGGAAGGAAGCCGTAGCAAACCAAATCTTGCCAAGAAAACTGCAGGGACGTGTCCAGGCAGTTGCCAGGAGTCAAGGCAGACCAAAACAAAACAAAAATACAGGCACTAAATCAAACAGGCGTTTTATGAATGTTCTGTGGAAGGGAGATGAGGAGGACCGTATTTTGGTGAGGTTTATACCTGTAGCTGGGAACTTCAAAGTTTCTGGTTTTTGCATTCTAGCAAGATTTACCTAAAAGCTTTTTCCTTCCTTAGTCAGTCCTGTGCTAATCTTTTTTCCCTCAAACACAATTCCTGTTGGTAGACAACATTAACGAACACAGTGCCATATTCACTGTATTTATAATACAATCACACAGCAGTGTACGCTGTTGTAATTCCGGGGGAGATACGGTGGCGTTTGAAAGATTACCCTCTGTTTTAGCCTTTGTTTTCATAACACAAATGCACGTAGTAAGCCCCAGACATACTATCTCCGTGCCACTACAGCAGGGTTCCTCAACCTCAGCAACTCTAAGATGGGTGGACTTCAACTCAATTCTGGGAGTTGAAGTCCACCCATCTTAAAGTTGCTGAGGTTGAGGAACCTTGCACTACAGGACAAAATCACAGCATCAGTTTTTCTGTCTTCTCTAGGACTATCCTATCTGGGCTGCCAACATCTGGATGACCACCACTGTGTGGTCTGCATTTTTGAGATGGTAGCCCAAATGGATATGATAGCCCAACTTTCCAACAACTCATAGGCCAAAGGCAAGGTTGACTTGACTGGCTTCCATAACAGCAAGGCAGCAAGATTTTGGGAATGGGTGGGAAGGAAGCACACGAGGCAAAACAAATGGTCGAGGCTTGAAGCAAGCATCCAAGCTTTTCTTCATTCTCTTGATGGCTGCCAGCACAAATTAAGTTTACTTCCAGGACAGCTATCTGATGTTGGACATGTCCTTCTAGACAAAAATCCAAAAATCCTATGTATGTGTATGCGTGAGTGAGAAAGAGAGCAGGGAAAAAGTATGAACATGATATTGTATATGTGTATGAGACATTTGTGGGTAAGGGGAGAGTCTCTCTATACAATGACACAACGACGTGGGGCTTGCATCATAAACTTGCATCAGACACTTGCCTGTTTTGACCACTCCCCCCTCTGAGACACCACTGATAAGAAGCAATATATAAATATTTTAATTGAAAAAAGATATGTCTGTCTGTCTGTCTGCCTGCCTGCCTGTCCGTCCATCTATCCCCTCCCTTCCTTCCTTCCTTCCTTCCTTCCTTCCTTCCTTCCTTCCTTCCTTCCTTCCTTCCTTCCTTCCTTCCTTCCTTCCTTCCTTCCTTCCTTCCTTCCTTCCTTCCTTCCTACCAAATTTATAAAGCCACCCAACTCATGACAACTCTGGGTGACGTACAGAGATATTGGCAAAAAAATACAACATGCAAACTGGTCTAAGTGACTACCTTTGTAATTCATATTCTTTTTCATAATGTCAAGCACCAGATCTGCATCTTCAGCTGCATTGTCCTCAATGTTGACAATTGTCTTGGGCTGGCTGGCATAAGATATGACTGAGAACTTGACCGGAACTTCAAAGCTAGCAATCTGAGGAGTGAAGAAAAGCAAAAACACAAAAAAAGAGGATTACATTTTGGAGAACATCCAATAAATAGATAATTTTCTAACTAATCACCATTAAAGAATCTTTTTCCATATGATGTTTTTCTACCAAGGTCCCTGCATTTCACTGTAATATTTTGCAAAGAATTCTGAGGCATATTCCATAGCACTCCCTCAGTTGATATGAAGCAGGACTCAGGTCCGCTCAGTTTCAAGGTAGCCTGAATTGATCAGGAATACACAATAGTCCTGGGAGAATCAATTGTGTTGAGCAATCCCTCTTTCAGGAAACGCTGGTTGCCCTCCTATCAAAGCATCTGAAGTTTTGCTTTTCTATAGTCAGCAAGCAGAATTATAACATTAGTTCTACGTAGCGCATTTTTCTATCATGTTTTTACATGACTAAATCCCATTCAGCAAAGGTATAACTTTCAGCAAAAATATAACTTTACTGAGATCAAAGGTATAACTTTACTGAGACCAGTGGCCACTGGCAATTCACCAAAGGTGTCCTATCATGTTAATTAAAAGTTTCCTTCTTGTAGGCTCAGTCTGTTTGATGTTTTGTGCTTCAACCCAGCAGATGGAAGATTAGCAATGAATTCACTCTTAATTAGTCAGCTCCAAGTCCCCACTGCATGGCAGGAGAAGAGCTTCTAAATATAGGTAGGCATGCTTGGATATTTATTACACTGATATCCCACCACAATCAAACAACTCTCAATGGTTATTTTCTCTTGGAATTTTGACAGCATGCACAGATACTCTCATAAATTTGTTGCCAGGGTTAGGCTTGGCTATTTGCAAAATGGCTGCCCCAGTGGTGTTAAACAAACAGGTAATCTGTTCTCTTCCAGTTTTCCTAGCCTTCAAGGATCCTCTCTTCTACAGGTACTCCTCGTTATCTGACTACAGGATGGACCAAAATTTATGTCACTAAGCAATTTGGTTGTTAAGAGAATTGTCACATGACTGGAGTTGATTTTATGACCTTTTCTACAACAGTTGTTAAGTGAATCACTGCGATCATTAAGTGAATCCAGCTTTCCCAATGGACATTTTTGCTGGAATTCACTTAACAACCATGTGATTCGCATAATGAACATGTGATTCGGTTAACAACCATCATAAAAAAGGTTGCAAATTGTGATCATCTGACCCCAGGGGGTGGTGTGACAGTTTGCAATGGTCATAAGTGCAAGTACAGGTCATAAAGCACTTTTTCCAAGGCTGCTGTAACTCCAAATTGTCATTAAACGTTATTAAGCGAGGACTACCTGTATACCAAGTTGCCCTTCTTGGCCTCCCCATCTTTATATAGGTGGGGAAACTTCCAAACAAAACACCAAGCTGAAGTCTCCCAGGTGGACCCTGGAAAGATTCTTATAAACTCTTCTTCCCAATCTAGTTCCCTCGAGCTGTATAGGTTCAACTCCCAGAATTCTTAATAATGATCAGGTCAACTGGGGAATTCTGGGAGTTAAAGGCCAAACATTTGGAGGGGGTCCAAGTTGGTGCAAACTTCAAAATAAAGATGCAAAAGGCTGGTGCTTTTTTTGACAGCTTGTCAAGTTTCCCTCTTGTTTTTAATTAAAATTATCCAAAAATATACATAAAAGATGGCATAGCTGAAGTACAGAGCTGGCCAGCTGCCCATGGAGATTTTCATGAATACCATCTGGCGTAATGGATTTTTTTTCCTTTTCATTATTTTACAGTGAAGTAGCCGACTTTAGGCCACAGCTATTAAAGGGCAGAATGCTGCAAATGGCTCATTTTTGCAACAAAGTTTGGGAAAATCATTTGCATTTTCTGTTGAAGTTGAATCCTGTTGAATTTTCTGTCAAACTAAAGCAGGATATTCTTTATATTTACTGAAAAGGATAGGATTAGCTGTCCATGTTTGTTTGTGTGTCATATTAAGGATTGGAGTCACTAATACATTGATAATTTGGGGGTCAGCCAGTCTTTGCATTGTTCTTAGAAAATCCTCTTAACAATACACCAGCAGCTGAATATGCAAGAATGGAATCCAATGTTTTGCTTTGACCTCCCAGCCCTATTTCAAAACTGGCTTTTAAGGCATTTCCTCCTCGCAACATTCAAGGTGTCTGTACTGCAAACTTACAACAACTGAATAGGTGTGATCACCCCTCAAGGAAACCCATGAATCCGTGTTTCTCAAACTGGGCAACTTTAAGACGTGTGGACTTCAACACCCAGAATTCCCCAGCCAGCATGCTGGCTGGGGGATTCTGGGAGCTGAAGTCTTCATGGCTTAAACTTGCTAAGGTTGAGAAATACTGCTATAAATGGTAGTTCCAACATGATCTTCATCAACCTCTTAAATTTTGGAGGACACCAGGGCACTAAAAGAGGGCCCATTCAGTATTGATTAGGAACCAGATGTAGTTTTGTTCTTAATTAATTAAATGCCAGATGCAGGAGGAGATTTCCAATGGGATTGAAGCATGCAATGAATCAAAGGCACTTGCAGAATTGAGTGCTTTTGGCAAAATGAGGAAAGCGGTGTTGCGTTGTTGCACCATTAGTTCAACCTGACATGCCCACAAAAGGGGAGGAGTTTGCTTTCATCGTTTGTCCCCTCCGGGGTGTCCACAGATGAAGTAAAAGAAGATGGTTGACACAACTCCGCGATCAAAGACCCACCCCTTTGCCCGTGCAGTGACATCACATGCATGTACAAAGGGGTGGGGCTTTGATTGAATAGTTGCAACCACTTTCTTGATTCTTTTTATTCTCCCCTGAAGATCCTGCTCCTCCTCCTCCTCCTCCTCTATTAAATGCATGCCATCTGACTCTCAACAACTCTGGCGGCCCACAACAATCAAATAAAGAAATTACGATGCCCTTGTGCTCCCCCTTGATCCCTCCAGCAAACGGTTCTGTAGTGAATGAAGGATCAACTTTTCTTTTCTCACTCCGATGCCTATAAAAATCACCTCCCCCTACCCCAGCAATTAGCTAAAACTTTCTGTTGGCACCAACAGATATTTATTTTCTAAGTTGATTTACCGTACTAGTAGGGAAGGGGTGATTACTTTAGGAATGCAGTCAGGGAAAGATGGTTTAAGACCAGATTACCTACAGGACCATCTTTCTCCTTTGCTTCTGCCTGATCAGTAACATCTGGATCCCAGCTGTAAAGCACACATATGAGTTCTATGGGATGTACTTCTTGACAGCTGCACCTGCCCTGTGGAACAGCGTGCCCCAAAGTCCATACGGCTTCAATCCCGTTGGTCTTCCATAAAGACCTGACTCTTTCAAGAGGCCTTGGAGTAGAGTGGAGTGATGCTCCTGATGGTGGTTGGTGGTGGAGAAGACATCCATATCAGTTATCTTTCCCAACACACAACTATTCTTACTTGATGAAATAATCCTACTGGGTAAGCTGCTGTCAAGTCCACCAAGTCCAAACCCCAGTCTAGAAGAATTCTCGTGAAACCAGGCCTGGTTCAGATAAATGCTCCTTTATTGGTTGGTACATGCAGCTTGAAGCAAAGCATTGCTAAAACTAAAGCCTGTGTAAAGTTCCCTCTACTTATTCCCCCCCTTACTACATTGGCGCCAAAATCCTTTCTCACAGAATGGTGGCCTTGTGCATTCCTCCCATTGATAACACAGTTCTTCCCAGCCTTCAGACTACCACCGGTTTTGTCTGCATTCAGGTCTTACTGTAAAGTCCCATATCAGTTTGAGCGCCTCTCCATGGCATAGCAATAACTCAAACACAACTATAAACTACCATTCCCCCCCGCCCCAGATACAAATGGCAGAATCAAATCAAGCAAACACCCATTGATTGCTATATCTTTTTAAAATGACATTTGATTGATGCAGGTTCTGACAGCTGCCTAGAGCCCCTTAGTGCAGGGAGTAAGGAAGATGACCTTGACAGAGATACGCAGGATCTGTTGCATTGGC
This sequence comes from Python bivittatus, assembly GCF_059951505.1. NCBI lineage: Eukaryota > Metazoa > Chordata > Lepidosauria > Squamata > Pythonidae > Python > Python bivittatus. The sequence goes on along the minus strand of NW_028277036.1, from coordinate 109,578 downwards.
AAAAGGGGCTGAACCATTTTTTAAGTCCAGAGTAAGAAGAGAACACTCAGAAGGGGCTCAGACAGATGCCTCCGTAATTCAGTGGAATATAAGGAGGAGGAGGAAGCACAGCACAATCAGACTTGCAAGATTCTGTTATTATAGCCAATCTCAGTCAAAGGAGTTTTAGCCTTCCTGTGGAGTAGTTTTCCTCTGTGGTACCTAGTGGAGCTGACACTTACAGATTGAGGCAGCATGCAGATTGACAAATAAATAAATAAACCAACATAACCGACTCGTGTACTCTAGTCTTGGTGAAGATCCCTCTCTCACTTCCAGCATTTTGGGATTTAATTTTGTACACACTCTGATCTGGTTGTTTATCGTATGATGAGCCTGGGTTAGACCTTGATGACCATTATGTTCAAATTAGTTTACATTTGCAGCATAAACATGCTGGATGTCATGAGTAATCACCGCCTCCCACTTTTTTATCCAAGTCATATCTACAGAAACTCACCCTGATGATAATTTGGCTTACAGCATTTTTAAAAATAGCAAAGTTACGTTCAGTAACGCTGTGAGAAGCATCCACAAGGAAGTAAACATAGAGGAAGCTCTCTTTGGTCAGTATAAGTCTTCGGCCTAAAGATGAAGCTGGAATGGAGAAGAAAGAAATTATTACTTTCCATCCTAGGCAAACAAACCTGCTTCTTCTGATACCAGATACCAATGGATGGAAAGTAGTAGCAAGGAACTGCAGGCCAGAGGTATCTACGATGTTTCAGAGGACTTCTCAGTCATAGTGCTTGTCCTCTGGAACCCCATTCAGCCCCGAGATTCATACTGCTCCCATCTTGACCCTATTTAAGTGAATCCTTAAAACGTGGCTCTTGGGTTAAAGTGGATGATGGATTCCTTGTGGTTTGTCTTGACCTATTAGATGGCTGATGGTTTCTCCAGACTTTCTTCTTTTTGGATTAGGTACATTTTTGTTTTTATTATCTTATTTGGTAAGCTGCTCGAGTTATGACAGATTGAGTTATGACAGTCTATATTTTTCATCAATCAATCAATCCATCAATCAAATATGCCATCACTTATTGAGGATTTTTGAGAATAGACCAAGAGCTGTATGACAAAGGACCAAAAGTTGCCCATCTCTGCCTTAAATGAACTTAAGTTTGATGAACCATTCCACTGCTGGTGACAAATTATGAAAAAATGTGTTCATTTTGGCTTCTCAAAATTTTCTAGCTCATTTGAGGATACCACTGCCCAGAGGATCATTGGTTGCCCTCTCCCCTCTTTGGAAGAACTTTATAGTTCCCGCTGCCTTAAGAAGGCTCAAAATATTCTTAAGGATCCATCCCACCCAGGACATTCTTTTTTTGAACTATTACCATCTGGCAGACGGTACAGGATAATGAAAACAAGGACCAATAGGCTGAAGAATAGCTTCTATCCTAGAGCTGCAACTATACTGAATTCTATCGTATAGTGCAGTATTAATGTAGCATCAGGGGTTGTGCAATATGGAATGTGAAGGTTGTGTTATATGTGTTTTATGTGTGTTATGTTTTATGGTTTTTTATACTTTTAAGCTGCACTGGGGTGGCATTAATTTCATTGTACAAGTTGTACAATGACAATAAGGATTTCTTCTTCTTCTTGAGGACATGGGCTGACCATTGCAAGGTTGTAGCACCATTTTCAAACTTCTAAGGTTTATTCTCTCTCTTTCTCTCTCCCTGCTACTACAAATGACGTTTGTAACTATGTTGGCAGTTTAGCCACCTCCCTTGGATCTCTTCCACAATAATCCAGACCTGGCATCATTCCTAGACTTTAAGCAATGCCAAGTGAGGTGCCTGCATCCAGTTGGCTCAATCCAGATAGAGGCCATCTTCACTGCACTGCAGGAGAATCAGATGACTGTGCAGAACGTTGTGGTGGTGCTCTCTGCTTCTGGAAGTCTTCTCTCCCCCATCCCCACCCCTTTATCTTGATACTCATTTGCATGAGTTATTACATGCTACGTATATTTACTGGGAAAACCTAATGGCCTATTTTCCTGCTGTCCAGAAAGTACCACAAGAAAACAAAGCCTGGGCATGAGCGAATCATAATTAAATATTTGTTTCAATCTTCTGTCTTCATGAAGAAGGATAGGCAGACCCTAATTTACATATCTTTGATGGCAAATGACAGTCCCATCAAATCTAAGGGATCCGAATCTGGCTACTTTTGCTCCTGCTAGGGAAAAAAATGGGATTTCCCTGTTTTTGTCCTGCCATTTCTGCAGGATTACAGTCTAGTATTTTGTTAATATGTGTGCATCCCTCATTTACTGATGAGATCGCAAGATTTTGGCTCTTTAAAAAGTGTTTGGGGATAATGGTCCCTGCTTTCCTATGTTACTATGTGACAGGAACACGCTTAGCAGAGACCGGATCGGCCCCAAACATCTGGCAACCAGCTTCAAAGAAGCAGTGATACATAACTCATAGAAATTGAGAGGAAAAACCTGGATGTGTGCACACAGAGGCCTGCCCAATCAACCTGTACCTCCTCCTCCTTCTTATGCTCCAGGTTGTCAGGGGTTTTTTTGCAACAACTAAGCTCCAGGTTGTTGGAATGCAAACCTGAGGAAGGTTGTCTTTCCGAGTTCCCACATGTAAACACCATTTCCCAGGCACGTTTATTTATTTAGTAGACTTATATGGCTGCGCATCTCAAATGAATGACTCGGAGCAGCTAACAATATTACCAACAATACAAAACAAATACAAAAACATAACCCCTTAGCAGCCAGAAGAGGATAAAAGCCAACAAGCAATCAACATCACCAAGCAACTGGCTCCGTCTCACACCCGAGGCTCCGGGTTCAAGCACAGAGCCACGGCTTCAGAGACTCATGGAAGGCCAACAGGGACAGGGCCAATCTAATGTGTAGAGCAGGGTTTCTCAACCTTGGCAACTTGAAGATGTGTGGACTTCAACTCCCAGAAATCCCCAGCTAGCATGCTGGCTGGGGAATTCTGGGAGTTGAAGTCCACATATCTTCAAGTTGCCACGGTTGAGAAACACTGCTTTGGAGCCTCTTAGAGCTCCGTACGCCTCTTCATAACCAACCAACCAAACTAAACCAAGAAATGGCAAAATGACACAAAGTTAAGGATCGTGCAAATTTGTTTAATATTCAGACAAACCCAAAGTATGGATGGCTTTAATAAAGAATTAGACCAATGCATGGAAAACATGTCCATCGATCAGCTAAGATAATGAAACAGAATGTCCAAGCTGAAGCAGCAGACATCTGATTCTTGGACCCAGAAGGCTCTGGCTGTCCTTAACGAGGTTGCAATCAACTTTCAGCCTCAGCCAGAAGAAAGCTTATTACTAGCTGTAATTTCAACCCAAATATTTCAAGACAAATTCACTGCAGCTTAAGCAACCGCAGTGAACCTGGAAAAGCACACCCCAATCACTCACCAACATCATGCAATGAAGGTCAGCCATCTCAGGCACCTGGTTTTTGCACAGGATAATCACCATCCCGGTGGTGTCGAGACCTCGACGCCCTGCCCGGCCTGCCATCTGGATGTATTCGGCTATTTGGATGCGGAAGAAAGAGAGATACGTGGCTGGCTGCTAGTAACCACCACTGCCATCAAATAAGGGATAGACACCCAGAAGGAAAACAACACAAACTTCATTCTTGCCTGAGCACGGCTGACAAATGAGACCTCATCTCTGTATGCTCTGCTAGAATGTTATCCCTTTTGCCTCTTGTCATATAGGGGCCCGCCGCTAAAAAGGACAAGCTATTTTCACTTTCCTTTGGGGAGGAAACCAGCATAGTTGTGCTGCTGTTGCTGTATGTACGTTCCTGGTCTCAAAGTGGCCAAAAAATATCATAAGCAGACAGAATGAATTGGCCGGATGCTATTTTATCTACAAGACATATCAGTGGCTCTAGGAGATCCCTGAGGGATGTGCCATCTTTAAAGGTTTCACGGCAGACAGTGACAAGATAAACAGTCAGCTAAGACAAAAAGCTGGAGGAGGGAAGAGGGAGATGATGTGCAAGAGAAGGGCAGATAGATGTTTTGTCTGTAGAAGATCTGGTCATCCTACTTACCAACCCACCCACCCCCCTCCCAAAAAAGGCTCATCATGAAACACGCTCCTCCACTCCTACCTGGCACCAGGTCCCGGAAATTAGCACCATCATGTTTACGTACTGAATTGAAAACCACAGTCCTTGCTGGCATGTTCACCCCCATGGCGAAAGTCTCTGTGGCAAAGAGGATCTAGACCAGAAGGGAAGGAGAAAGATGAAGAGATTCCACCTGCCCCTCCTGGCAATTGCCAGAATGGCTTATAGGAGCCTTCTTCAGCCTGACACTTTCCAGAGGGTTATGTTTCTTCTCTGTAGTCCTCCAGCCAGATGACCAGGGATTGTGGGAGTGTTCCAACCACCTGGAGGCACAAGATTGGGGAAGTCTGGTCTATGGGACATACCTTGACAAGGCCTTTGCTGAAAAGCATCTCCACTACCTCCTTGAGGATGGGCAGGATGCCACTGTGATGTACCCCAATCCCACGCTTCAAGAGGTCTACCATGTGAAGAACCTGAGGGGAAAAACCCACAGGTTAGTTTTCTAGTAACCATGTTGTCCAACTGCCAACTTAATTTCATGCTGAAATCCAGGGCTGGTGGTAGAAAAGACTTCGTACATTTCTCATTATCCCTTCTCCTTAACTTCTGTCCCTGTGATGGAATGGAATTATGAAGGCCAGGCTCAGGGAGATAAGCGTGTTCTTAGTTGACTGCAGGAGTGTGGGAAGTTCAAGAGGATGAGGCTGGCACCTCCCTGAGGAATTCACGGTGTTGTGGCTGGCTGGCTTGGGAGCTAGGGTTCAGTCTGGGGAGATTCTGTCTAGAGGTTGTAGCTAATAAACACAGCAGAACTGAATTTGCATTGTCTCTTGGAGTTCTTTGGGCTAAACCTGACAGTTCCTCTTCCTCTTGGCAACCATTGAGGCCCTGTGGCTCAACTCCCACACCGGCTACACTGCAAAGCTGTGGTTAGCATGGAAGCGTTTTCGTCACAGCGATTGCGAGAGAACGTGAAGGCGACCACCGGCAGTTGGTCCTTCTTGCGCAGCATCTCAATGAGGGACAGCCAGATGTTCTTGTCCTGGGGGAATGCCAGAGGTTTGCTCCAGGACTAGATTCTCACCCCACCTTCTTCTTCTCTTTCAATGTAATGCTCCCTTCCTCACCACAGATGAGAGCATGGGGAGACATCCATAAATCTGGATACACCTCTTGGGATATTATTTTAACTGACTCTTTTTAGGCAAGGAAAGGATTAAGCCATCGGCTCATATTTTGTCCACCGATACAAACTCCTACCCGTATCAAACTTAATCCAGCCCACCTGGCCTGGCCCAGCTCCTAGATGCATTGGCTGTTTGGCCCCAAAGGTCTGGGAATGCTTGCTAGCTCGATCCTTTTTGGCATCTACAGCATCATAATACCTGAAAGGTTAACAGAGGGAGAGGACGCATGAAAGGGATGTTATTATACATAATAGAGAACATCTAGGTCAGGCTTCCTCAACCTCAGCAACTTTAAGATGGGTGGACTTCAACTCCCAGATTTCCCCAGCCAGCCATGCTGGCTGGGGAATTCTGGGAGTTGAAGTCCACCCATCTTAAAGTTGCTGAGGTTGAAGAACCCAGATCTAGGTGACATATTTTTCCTATGTTGCAAAAAAACTGACTAATGCAGGCTGTCTTGGCCATGAGCTGGTAGAGCTTAACAGGGGATTTAACACACACACACACACACACAGAGCTCTCAGCTGCTACTAGTCAACACAGCTATAGCAGACTCTAGGATCAGAGCAGGCAAGATCAAGGAATGCTTTCAAGTCCACCTAGATCTGTACAGCTGTAGAGGACCTTGACAGGCACGCAGGATCCGTGGCCTAGGCCAAAGGAGCTGATGCATTTTTTTAAGTCCACAACAGCGAGATAACATTCGGAAGCGGCTCAGGCAGACCCCTCCCTAATTAACTGGAGCGTAAGAAGGAGGAGGAGGTAGAGCACAATCAGACTTGCAAGATTGATGTCAGCCCCACCAGGTAGACCAGACCAAGAAATCAACTCCACAGGAAGGCTAAAACTCCTTTTATTGGGATGGGCTTGAATAACAGAATCTTGTACCTCCTCCTCCTTACAATTCAGTGAATTCAAGAGGTGTCTGTCTGCGCCGCTCCCAAATGTTATCTCATTCTGGACTTAAACATTCCTTCAGCCTCTTTGGCCTAGGCAACAGTTCCTGCATACCTCCATCAAGATCATCTTCTTTAAGCTCTGGAACAGCCCTGCCTTGAGGGACAATAGTCATCTGTTCTGGATACAATTGTCCTGCAAAGAACATCCGTGCCACTTTTCCCAACGTGGCACCCTCCAGAATTCCAAGAATAACCACATTAATATTAGATAATAAAACAGCCACTTCAGTAATTGATACCCATATCATGAAAGACCGGAACATTGGTTACTAGCACTTGTGGGATTTTTCTAAATCAGGCACCAATACACTGGGTATTATACCCCTGGATTTGCAAAAAAATGGAAGGGAGTGATTTCTATTCCCCCTAGGAGCAATATGACCAGAAACCATGGTCAGAAACTATAGGAAACCAGCATCCCATGGAGGGCAAAGGTGTTCTACGGCAGAAACAGGGGACATTTTTGCAATTCCCTATAATCTCCTTCTGAGCACAACTGCTGAGAAATCAAAAGTATGCTTGCCCAGCGCTTGCACTATAAACACTGAAATAGGCTTAAGGCTTTAAAAACAAAACTAAAAATGAATTTGGAATTCCCCGTACCAAGGTTTCTCAACCTTGGCAACTTTAAGATGTGTGGACTTCAACTCCCAGAATTCCCCATGCTAGCTGGGGAATTGTGGGAGTTGAAGTCCACACATCTTAAAGTTGCCAAGGTTGAGAAACGTTGCCCCATGCCAGTGTTTCTCAACCTTGGCAACTTTAAGATGAGCCGACTTCAACTCCCAGAATTCCTCAGCCAGCATGCCCCATGTTATCCCCACCATTCAACTCCTGGCCTGCTTACTTTGAGTCCCTCATTGCTGACTCAACTAGATATGAAAAGGTTGCCCAGCCACGTCCTGGGGCCAAGACAGAGGCTATCTCCTGCTGCAGCAAAGAATGAAACAGAGCATCGTTTCAGACGGGTTATATGCCTATGACTAAAGCTCAGCAACGCTTCCACCACTGGCGTTTTTTATCACTAACAAATCAAGATAGCTTTCACGCCCAGGGGAGTTGGGAAGGGGAAGCTGGCTTAGCAGGTATTAGAAGAGATCCTCTGTCACTCCCGAGCCTACCCTTTCGTAAGGAACGTCCCACGGGCGTCCACCAGGAGGAAGAGCTCGTTCTGCGTCTTCTGGCTATTGCCCGTGTACAGATAATGCTCCAGTGGAACAGGGCGCTTCAGCGTGCTGATCACATAAATCTTCTTCCGCTTGATTCTCCTGTCAAAGGCAGGAACCCCACAGACAGTGCTATTTTGCTGAGCTTTTCCCTCCCCTCCCCAAAGCCATGCTGTCCAGAGAGTGTATCCAGATGTCCCCCTTTTTACTTTATATTTATATCTCAGTGTGTTATTCCTTGCCATTCCACCTTATGCAACTGTCAAAATGATTAACAATCAAAAGCAAGACAGCATAATTGAAAACTGTGAAACTGGAATTAATCCAGTTCAAAAGGCTTGGATTTGATCATCAAGGTTCAGCAGCTTCTGAAAGGCAGAGCTTCCCCAGAATTCTTCAAGGGGGGAATTCATTTCTACCTGACGCAGACACAGCTTAGATCAGGGTCAGCAACCACATTGCAAGTGTCCAGCCCCAAACATTAAATCATTGTTTAAAAATGGATGACATCTCACCCAACGTCTTGCTTGAAGAAGCTGATATTTTGCAAGAATCTATCTATCTATCTATCTATCTATCTATCTATCTATCTATCTATCTATCTATCTATCTATCTATCTATCTTACAAGGTCTCGGGCAAAAGGCTTGCAAGAATTAGCAGTTCCACAAGATTTGAGACATTTTTTCATTCTGAATTTAAATTTTTATTGGGATTCCCACAGACCAGTCTTTTTCAACCTTGGGCACTAAGATGTGTGGACTTCAATTCCCAGAGTTCCCCAGCCAGCATGGCTGGCTGGGGAATTCTGGGAGTTGAAGTCCACACATCTTAAAGTGCCCAAGGTTGAGAAACATTGCCACAGACACTGTGATAGGGATGTCAAGAAGCCTCTGACACCCACAGAGACTATATTGCCAACCTCTGGCCCAGATGGCTTCTAAAGGGGACTAGACAAATTGCTACAGTGAAGGCCACAGGGAGCTATAGTATTGTTTCTAGATGTCCTTCGCCCATAATCAGCAGCTACAAGATAGGAAGGTAAGTATTTGGATCACAGAAACATCTGAAAACATGGAATGGAGGCCTAGATGGGCTGCAGGGCCCTGCTTACCCGATCCAGTCAGCAAACTCCAGGGTGTTGGGGACAGTGGCACTCAGCAAAATTATATTTACATGGTCTGGCAACATGATGAGGACCTCTTCCCAAACCACACCACGCTGAGGAGAAAAAAAAGACAAGACTGACCCTGAGCATCAGAAGAGGGATACCTGTTGACTTCTTGCTATGAATGAATGAAGGGACGATGCAAAGTCCTGACTAAGGAGCGCGTAGACATGTAGCACTGCCCTTCCCTAAATAAGCATATATCAAAAGAAATGGCTTTTGATACATAGATTCTCTCTCACTTTCATGACAACACAGTGAAGGACACAAGCATTCCCACTTTTATATTGAGAAGCAGAAAGAGGGCAATGGGTTGGATACCATCTTCAGAACATTCAAGAAGCCAATGAGTTTCCACTAGCCCGAACTCAATACCCCCGATTGTTCAGGTACCCATGTTTTCCTCTCTCCCATGACTTAGTCCTCGGTTTTCCTCTTACCTCAGAGTCATTAATGTAATGCACTTCATCAAAGATCACCCATTCTAGGTCTCTGAGGACATCGGAGCCGTTATAGAGCATAGACCTTTGTAAATAAGAAAAAGGAAATGGCATTCCAGGACAGCATTATTGTTCTGAGGAAGAACCGCCTGAAAGATTTGGGATGTCAGTTTGTCCCTGATTAATTATTAAAGTGTGAAGGAATTTCAGTTTGAGGAAGGATTACTGAACCAAAAAGGCCAAATCTTCTTTGGCTGATACGTGTACTGCTTTCAAAGGAAAACAGAACATGCCAAACCAGCAGATACAGAGCACACATGTGATGAAACAGATACTGGACTAGATTTTTTTTTTTCCTGGAGCTGTCCTACTGTGTAAATTTATTATCCTGGCATTTCACTGGTAACTGAATCAATCACCAGGATATGTGTGAGCAATGCAGACATTTTAGCTATGCTTTACTAAATAATTTTCATATAATAAATGTTTGGCGGCTCGATGAACAATCTGAAACTTCATGAAGGGATCGATGAACTGAAGAGTTTGGGGACCCCTGGTCTAAGGGGAAAAACACCTACCTGCAAGGATAGAAAATTCTTTCCCCTTCTCCCTTGCAGAGTAGTATTTATTAACTAGTATTCAAATATGTGTTGCAGGATTAAGGGGTCCATGGAACCCAGTTCGAAAAACCTCAGTGTAGACCAAGGATTGTTGGACAGGCCACAGTGGCCTAAACCATACCAAATGCTAAGCCCTCAAGCATGGTTTACAATCACAGGGGCAGCGTTCACACATTATACTAAACCCAAATCGAGTAAACCATATTATGATTCCATATGACCGTGAACCCAATCCCAGAATTCTCAGCCTCCGCGGTCCCAGTCTGAGATGACACTCAAAGTCTTGACCGGATGGAGAGGTTGACTGACATACAATGGAGCAGGTCTTTTGCAAACAGCCCTTTGTGCAGCTGCGTTACACTGGAGGATTTTTGCACAATATTATTTATTTATTTATTTGATTTATATAGCCGTCCATTTCAGATACATGACTCTAGACTCTGTCTTCAGCTTTTGATCAGAAGAACTCAAGTAGCGCCTTTTTCGACTAAAACATTTTATTAAGCGGAAAAGGTACTGCCTGACACCTCCTGATTGTTGGCTATTGTAGGCTAACATGGCTCTCCTCCTCCAATATTCAACTTTTACTAACCCTTAGGTACATTAGGTAGAGATGTAGATATACACTGATTGTTGGAAGAATCAAGCTCCAGCTTCTGAAACTTCACCATATCTACTCTCAAGCCTATGTTTGGAACCATAAGTATAGAGTGTTGCTTTCTTAAAACATCTGGGTTCATCCACTTAGCAAACCCTCCAAAACTGCTTAGAACCACATGTGAATAAACAGTGAAGCCCCTAAGTTCATGCCTCATTGTATCTTCCAGCCATCCTGCCCACCCCTTGCCTGAGATACAGCCTCCTCTCTTCAGCTTAGTCCTCACCTAAGGATCTCGGTTGTCATGATGAGGCAGGAGGCGTCTGGATGCAGCTGGACGTCTCCTGTCAACAGGCCAACGTCCCCAAAGGTGTTCTTGAAATCCCGAAACTTCTGGTTGGAAAGCGCTTTGATGGGGGATGTGTAGATGGTACTGCAATAGGAGGCAGAAGGGAAAGAATGAGACATTTGGAAGATCTTGGACTCTAGGGTAATCTGAAGAATATCGTAAGTACTTCTATTCATAAACAGACTGACATAAAAGAAGAATGGAGACTTCCTGGCTGAGGTGGAACAGGAAAACACATTCTTCAGAATATCACTCAATGTCAGGCTACCTACAAAGCAAAGAGGGAATATCTGTGGTGCTCCAGATGTCACTGGGCTAAAACTCCTATCATCCTTGACCACTGGCCATGCTGGCTGGGCTAGCAAGAGTTTCACAACCCCTCAATGGCACAGGATCCCCATCTCTACATTAGATAATCCCAGGCAGTTCCCCGCGACAGTTGTCAAGAATATTGGAATTATTAAAAAGGCTAAAGGGGATGTTGCAAATTTACACATTTAAGCTGTCAGTGTCTTAAGTGTCAAGGGAAGAGTAACTTAACCTTCAATAGCAATTAACAACAGAGATTACAGAAAAAAAAATCTGATTCTGAATTATTTCCAAATAATTGGAATAATTGTAATAGTAATAGTACCAAAATAATACAAATCACCTACAGAAAGAATGCTGAGTTAAAACTCATTAGGAAACAAAAAACAAGCTACATAATGGATGAAGAGTTGTAAAATGTGTAATTCAAAGTCAAAATATCTGTTCCTAATTTTAACTCTTGGCAGATCAGGGGCCAGTAAACTGATTTTAACACCAAACTGACCAATCTTTTACACCCATCATGTGCACTTGGGTCAAGAGGGCCAAGTTGTACTTGAAAGTACAACCCAAACCAACATAGGAAACACTGTTTTATTGAACTGTTGTACGCTGCCCAGAGTCACTCTGTGAGATGGGCGGCCATATAAATTTGATTAATAAAATAAATAAACAAGGATACTCTCACCGCGTCATGTGCTTCTGCGACAGAGCAATGGCGTACTCAGCCACTACAGTCTTTCCAGCAAAGGTGTGGGCAGCAACAAAGACTGAATCATGCTTCTCCAAGTGGAGAATTGCCTGTTTCTGGAAAACATCAGGCTCAAAAGGCCACTGGGGGAAGGGGGGAGGGGGAAGTTTAGCATATCAAAACACAGTTCTCTCTTTCTACTCCCAACAGCCCATCAGAACTGGTGGTTTACCTTGAAAGCTGGATCAGGAATCAGCTTGTAGAAATCGTCCACAGGAGAACTAACATCTACCAGGACAGCCCACTGTTCTTTAGGGGGCTCAGCAGCAGGGGTAGGAGCAGCCTGTGGGGCTGATTTGGGGATGGGTGTCACCTCCTGAGAACAAGGCAGACAGGCCAAGGATGGGTGAAAGCAGCTAATAAAAGAATATGGAATCCTACCAAGCTGTTTTCCAAAGCTAACACAACAGTTCTAAATCACGCAGGCTTATAGCTACCTTCAGAATACAGAAACATTTAAAGGCGTTCTCTTTGCTTCTACCCATCAAAAAGCTTCCAAGCCACAGTTGATACAGCTAGCTTGTTTCAAAACAAACCAGAGTCACGATCAGTTACAGTTCAAGGTATGGGCCACAGACTAAATTCCAGGGAGAATAAAATCACCTCAATAAAATAATCTCCCCACAACTGAGAGGCTGGGCAGAGGAGGAGTAAGGGAAGGCACCTTCTCTTCATGATAGCCATGGTTTATCATGATATTCTAATGCAGCCTTGGAAGCAAATATCCAACCATTGGCTACAATAGTAGCAATTCACTTCCCAGCAGCACCTCATTTCTTAGCCACCCCAGTCCAGGAAAGCCACTTGGTCCCAACACCCGTCATCCCTGTTTCACCTTTCCCATTTCTCTAGAGCTTTCCAGATGTTGCTGGACCAAAGCAGGAAGATGCTGGGAGCTGCAGGTCACCTATATCTGAGCACCAGTTTCTCTATTCCAATTCTATAGCTTGATGTACCCTGCCTTTTGCTCTTTCTTTCTTCTGATGTTGGGCTCCTACATTTCATATCACCATACTCGCATGAAAACAAACCTGTATGCAGACACATTCCTACCTTAAGGACCAGTTCCTCCAAGCTGTTCACCCTCTGCAATGGTGCTGGTTCTGCTGGGGGGATCTCTTCTTCCTTTGCTCCCTTACTCTTCCCTTTCTTCCTCCTCTTCTCCATTTCCTCAGTCTTCTCTTTGCCTTCTTCATCACTGGAGGCCAATATCTAAGCCAGTGTTTCCCAACCTTAGCAATTTCCGGATGTGTAAACCTCAAATCCCAGAATTCCAGAGCCAGCATACCCATTGATGAGAATTCTGGGAAGTGAAGTCCGCACACCTGGACGTTGCCAAGGTTGCAAAACACTGACCTAAGCCGTTCCAGGAATCTTTTCAGATGGATTAAAATGCTATCAATACATCTACCATGAAACACAGTCTATTCAGTATCTATTTTCTTTTGCACATTCGCTTTACCACAGTGATTTTAAGTGCTAGCAAAGGGCCTCTGGCTAGTTATTTCACTTCTATTTCCATTTGACTCTTGTCCAGATCATTCTTTGTTAATGGAATCAGAATGTGCCCAGGTAACATAGATCAGAGATAACCCCACGGCACAGTTCTTCTGCTCCAAATCCCACTTTCCTATCTTCTCTATCCCTGTGCATCATAAATGGAATAAACTACATTTTGTGAACCTTGTCAAACAGAGGGCAGATTGCATTAAAAACTAGAATAGTTGGGGTTTAAACAAAGGCATATGAGTAGAGCCACTGGCTGGAATATGCTCACGTTACCTTTCTCAAAATCAATGTCCTCTTCCTTATCTTCCTGTGCCTTAATCAGTTCCAGGCTAGGCTCATCTATCCCACCTGGAGAGATTGTGTTAAAAGAGCAGATTATTAGTGGTGAGGGGCTTGGTTGCCCCTAGGGCAAAATCCTGCAAAAAGAAAACACGTATTCTGTAACCCAATTAGACACATGAGAAGAATACTAAGGCCAACTAATTGCAAAAACAATATAAAAAGAAGCGATCTACAACCCATAAAAAACTTCTAAGGCCCCCAACAGTGAACCAAACACTGTTCCTTGATTTCAGTTTGTTCCTGTCCATGGCTCTGCCTTCGGAGTTATAAATTGGTGCCTCAGAGAGCAGAAACAGGAGACCCGCACCTGGCCAGAAGGGATAATTGGTGGCACTGCCTCGCAGAGACTCGGATGGAGGACCAGGCGCTCGCTGGAAGGAAAGAGAATTCTTGGCTGATAATCCCATGTTGTCCACAAGTGCCTAGAATTGAAGTCATAAGAGGGAGAGCTTTATCTCTCTTTCACACATGCGCACGCAGAGAACACTACTTTCTTCTGATAGCTGACATTCTTACTATTAACACAGGGGGAGGTATTTTCTACACATGCCTGGACTACAACTTCCATCTACTTCAGTTAGCATGACTAATGGCCAGGCATCCTGGGTGCTGTACTCCAAAACATTTGGCAGGCAGCAGATTGCCTCTTGGGTGGACTGATGGTTCAAGGCTGCAGAGATGCAATAAGATTTCTCCCAGTTGGCATAGCTAGCTCTGGCTTACAGAACTGTATTGGTCAATGAGCCCACACAATACAGACAGGCTACCTTGTCGTGAGTCTTCCTAAGGTGGCACCACTGAAATCCAATGGCAGATAGCCCACCAGAAGCAGTTTGTTTAAAATCCCAGCCTCACCCTTCCAGGGACATAACAACACTATGGTGCTACTTATTGCTGTTCTCAGCCACCCCCCCATCTTTTTTATTTAAATGTGTTCCCTAGCTGTTCACCCTTTTCCCTAGAACTCATTACTGAAAGGGTTGTTCGGGGCTGCAGGGGAAGAAAGCATATCTCACCTCTTTAAAACCCAGCAGCTCCCCCGTGGTAGGATTGCGCTCAGCCTGGAGGGTGGAGTGCACAGGCGTGACCTCCAGTGCAAAGAGTGACTGGATGTTTTTCTCTCGGGGCCAGAACCTGACTCGGGAGAAGAGGTGGAGTTAAACTATTTCAGCTCCCATGCCCCTCCCTCTGCGGCAGCTGATCCCCCTACCCACCCCACCCAGAGCTTTTCTCACTCCTACTCCAACCTGCCAGTGACCATCCCAGCCACTGGGAACTCTTTAAAACCCAGCAGCTCCCTGTGACAAATGTGATATACAAATAAATAACGAGCGGGGCTGTGACAAATTTGATATACAAATAAACGAGATGGGCGGTGACAAATTTGATAAATAAACTCACCTGTGAGATCTTTCAAAGTCATGGATGGGAAGCCATTCTGGGCTACTGAGGTAATGCTGCTCCAATTCCGAGGCCAGATCCTCAGCATAAGGGGGCAGCCCATGTGGCAACTGGGGAGGTGGGCAAAAGTGAGGGAAGATGTATCATTTCTTATTAACTACATCCATAAAACGTATTTGCTGCAGTCAGAAGCTAGGCAGGGTTGGGAATAGTTAGTCCTTGGATAAGAGACTACCAGGGACTGCCAGAGCTGTAGGATATGCTGGGAGGATGAAAAACATTCATGGCAAATCACTTCTGTACTGTTGCCAAGGAAACACTGTTAGATTTGCTAGATTTATTTGTCAGAATAACAGATGTTATTCTGACAAATAAATCTACAGGAGCTCAAGGCAGCATACACTGCACACCTTCTTCCTAATTCTTCCCACATCTGCTCTGTGAGGTAGGTTGGGCTGAGGGGAATGACTTGACCCAAAGTTCCCCAGGGAGCCTCCATGGCTCAGGGTGGACTAGAACCTGGGCCTCTCCACTCGTAGTCCAGCACGTTTTCCACTACTTCACACTGGCTCTCAGCCCTAGAGAGAGGGACTGGCCCAAAATCCCACAGGAAGTTTCTGTGGCTGACACGGGACTAGAATCTGAGTCTCCCCAAGCTTGATTCAAAGCCATCTTTATCCTTTTGATCCTTACTTGCCAAGAAGACTATTATTTTAAACTGCCGTTGGCTGGGCTGACTCACGCTAAGCCAAAACCTACAGATTACCAACCACAGTGGCTGAGTCTGCACAACCTGCTAGGTCAAAACCCGACAAACTACACCGTGGTTTTGCCTCTCCTTTCTGGACAGGAAGGGCTACTGTACTTACCGTGGTCAACGGGAATCCCTCTTTGGTGGGTCCCTCTTGGGTGATGAGCTCAAAACGACCAGCACATCCAACCTCCAGAATGGAGAGAGGCAACTCTAAAGGTCCCCGGGGAGGGAGGACTTGAAGGAGAGACAATGAGGCAAAGATATGTTGAAACAATTGATCACCACCCTTCAGCCATAACTGCGCTCCTGTTGATGCTGCTTTAGAATAATAGAACTCACAGACGGAGGGATCCACAGGCGGGGATCAAAATCTGAAAGCTGGCAAGGTCATGAATTCAGGCCACGATCATGTGGACTTTGTAGAGCTGCCCAGATTTCTACCTGCCGTGCACAAGGCTTTGGGCCAAAGTTCTGGGACTCCCGTTCTGTCCTCCTTATTTAGTGCTGTTTCTTCCTGCTTTATCGATTTGTTATTGTTTCACCTCTGGCAAGATTTCTTACCCGTTTTGAATTGAAAGGGGATCCTCAATCAGCTTTCTGCAGGCAGGTAGGTTGGACTACGACCCCCATAATTCCAAGCCACTGCAAGTGCAGGCTGGGGAGTATGGGGGTTGCAGTCCCCTAGCTCTGGAGGACAATTGGGTGGGAAAGGCTCTCTTAAGCATTTTAAACGGATTTTAGGAAAATGATAAGCAATTAGGACAGGAGGTGTAAAAAGGCTCCGTTATGTTAGTTAAGACAGTCAGACGCAGGAGGGTCTCTGCCCCGGGGTCACCGGTTCCATCTCGACTGCCACCGTTCGCCCGTGGGCTGACCCGGAAGCTCTCCCTCCGGACTGTCATCGTGAGGGCGGAACCTTCCCTCGCATCAAAAGGAAGGGCAGTTGAAGGCGCGCTCGTGCAAGTTGCCGTAATCTCTGTTTCTCAGGGTGATGGCAAACAGTTTGCCACACTTCAGCAACCGGAAGTGAAACGGGATTGGTCAATCGAACGAAGGGCGGAAGCCTGGTTGGGAGAAAATGGATTTCGATTCGAACGAGGGACGGATTGGCTAACGAAGCAACAGCAGCTGCCCAATGCCAGGGCGGTATGCAAATTAAAAGTGCTTCACTACCCGACTGTCCCGCGACACCCCAAAGCCAGCCAAATAGCAGTTGGGTATTCAAATACTGTAAAAAAAAACTGTTTGGTTTCGGATCTTCCCGTGCTTCGAACGTCATCGTTGTATATGGTCCAGCCAATGACAGCCTAATATGCAAATCCAGAACGCCCCCTCCGTTCTCCTTTCTTATTTTTCCGCTCTCGTGCCTCCAAAGTCAACTTCCTTTATTATCAGCCAATAGCTTTCGCGTTGCTGGGCGCCGTATGCAAATTAAGCCTCCCCACTCTTCCTCTCCCTCCTCCTCTTCCATCTTGGGAAGGGTCTGGCCTGAAAGGCAAGCCGGAAAAACAGAAACAACCGGTGAGTGGGGAAAAAATCGAAGCGAGGGTGCCAAGCCGCCGCTCCGCTCCGCATTGGCCTGAGCCGCAATGCATCCCGGGACGGCTCGGCCCCGCTCCGCGGGGAAAGCAGCTGGCCTGGCTCGCGGTGCACCCTGGGAGGGCGCGGTGCACCCTGGGAGGGCTCGGAGCGGAACGCTGCGTTGCCCTGCGCTGCCCGCGGGGTTTCGAGGCGGCGGGAGGAGGCGAGGCCGAGCTTGCGGCTGCCCCCGCTTTGGCGCCCTTGCAGGATTGCGAGCCCGGAGGTGAGTCCCGGCAGCGCGGGCCAGGGGGAGCGGGGGGACCCGGCGGTTACGCGGCGTGCGAAATCCTTAGCGGCTGCAGCGACATCCAGGGAGCTCCTCTTAGCTAAGGTCGGGACCCCCCCCCGCTGCCCAGAGAGGGGCTGCCCCTTTCATAGGGGCACGAAAGGAAAAGGCAGGCCCGAGCCCGGGGAAGGGGTCCGCCGAGCTCCGTTTGAGTCTCTTGCCACCCAGGCAGCAGCAGCCGCCGCCGCCGCCGCCGCCGCAGGTGGGCGACGCCTCCGTCGGATGAATGAAGGAACCCAGGCGTGAGGGAACCTTGGCTTGGCGCTGCGGGGAGGGGGGGGTCTCGGCTGTGAACTGCACCACGAGGGAATCGCGGCGAGTATCCGGCAGATCCCCGCCCCCCCCCCCCGCCGGGGAAGGCCTCGCCTCGGGTACAGGCGCCGCGCCCCCCTCCGTTCCTCAGGAGACTTTGAAATCGCGGCTTTTTCAGTGGGCGTTTGGGGGCCCGGGCCTGGGCGGAGGGAATCGGGCTGCTTCGGGTTGCCGGTGGTCGTGAGGATGGTGTCATGAGGGGGAATCCGTGCGGGCAGTCTGTATTCCTGGGATGTCCAATAACTTTTGATTCGTTGGACTGTATATTGCTCTCGGCTGCGGAGAGTTGTAGTACGAAGGAAGTGTTGCAGTACGTAAAGGATTGGCGCTGGCTCTGCTCCTGTTGGACGTCTACCTGAAGCTGCCGAGTGAGGTCATCTGATGGCCTGGGGTGAGGCTTCGGCAGTACGTTGGGGATACCCGGCTTTACATCTCTGCCCCGGGTGCTGTGGAGGTCCTGTCTCCGTGCTTGGAGGCTTGTGGGGGTTTGGGTGGGGAACAGCTCAGCCCTACAGAGGCTGAGGGGCTTTGGGTTTTGGGGGCCCCTGCTTCTGGGGACTTGCCATCTCTTGTTCTGGATGGGGTTGCACTGCCCTAAGCAGAATCTGGGTGCAATTTGGGGGTCCTCCTGGACTCACGGCTCCTGCTCAAGTAGGTAGCAGCTGTGGCCAGGAGAGCCTTTGCAGAAGTTGGTGTTGTGTGCTAGTTGTGCCCGTTCTTGGAGTGGGAGGCTCTTCTCAGGTCACTCATGCCTTGGTCACTTTCAAAATGGGCTACTGCAACACGGTCTACATGGGGCTGCCCTTGAAGAGCATCTGGAAGGTACAACTGGTGCAGAATGGGGCTGGGCGAGTAGTTATGTGCACTCTTCAGTCAGCACACATTATACCTCTGCTCCACGGACTGCACTGGCTGCCTCTTGGCTCCCGGGTTCAATTTGAGGTGCTGGTGATGACCTATAAAGCTCTTTATGGAATGGGGCCAAGTTATTTGAGGACCTGCCTCTCCCTGGTTACGTCTACCCATCCCATTAGGGCAGGTCGGAGAGGCATGAGGTCCTGTCTGTTAGGGGATGCCATCTGGCAGCACCCAGGAAGAAAGCCTTTTCTGTCTTGGCCCCCAGCCTTTGGAACATCACCCCCCCCAAAGATCAGTTTGGCCCCTGATCCCGTTGGCCTTTTGTGAGGCCTTGAAGATGTGATTTGCTACCAGGCTTGGAGACCTGGATGTGCAGTAGAATCTGAACAGTGATTGTGTTGAGTGTTGATTGTTTTTTTTATAACTCAGGTGTGGATTATCTGGTTTTTTTTATAAGGTTCTATATATGTTTTATATGTTTTTAAGATTCTGTTGTTTTCTCTGTGGTGCTTTTAATTGTTATAAGCTTCCCAGTCATGCATTTGAGGTGGGCGGCTATATAAATTGAACGAATAAATGAATAGTTAATAGGACAAATAATTAAGTAGGTAGCCGTGCTTTGAACATTTCTAAGAGTTGCAAATTGTAATGGAAACTTTATCCATAAAGCATCCTATATTCCTTTACTTATCTATTGTACCCAGGATTTTCATCATGTTCTTCTAACACAGTATTTCTCAAACTTTTTTCTCTCAGAGCCCCTTCCCACTTTTAAAAATTATGGAGGATCCCAAAAGAGCTCTTGTTGTATGGGTTATATTTATCAATGTTGACCATATTCAGAATTAAAATTGATATTTGCTGCTGCTGCTGCTGCTTCGGACAGTTGTTTGATGGGATTTTAATATTGCATTATTTTTCAACATAGGCTGACAAATAATTTTGATTTTGAGGACCCCTGAGAGGGTCTTTTGGGGACCACACTTTAAGAAACATTGTTCTAGCATATAGAAAATATATATACACACACACACACACACATATACATAAACACATAAAAAGGGTCATGAGGAAAGTTAACCAACCCTGGAGGTGGCTGACACCCTGAAGACACTCCCGTAGGTTAATAACTTTCATTTACCATCAATTCCTTGGAATATATTATTTATGTACACTGTTTTTATTGTATTTTAATTAGTGTTTATTCTTGTTTTATTGCAAACTCAAGTCGCTCCTTGAGTGAGATGGGCGGTGACTAAATTTGAAATACAAATAAATAAATAAAAATATAGGCTGATGTATGTTTGAAGTACAGTGGTACCTCGCTCCTGCTGGACCTGATGGAACAGGAAGATGTGATCGGGAACAGGTGGTCCCTCAAATAACCTGGACCCAGGCCATGTAGGGCTTTAAAGGTCAGAACCAGCACCTTGAATTGTACCCAGAAGCAGACTAGCAGCCAATGCAGCTCCCGGAACAGATGTGTGACATGGGCCATCCTAGAGGCACACAGAACTGTCTGCGCACCAGCTGAAGCTTCCAGATACTCTTCAAGGGCAGCCCACGTAGAGCACATTACAGCAATCCACTCTTGGGATGACCAGGATGCAAGTGATTGTGAATAGAGCCTCATGGTCCAGGAAAAGGCACAACTGGCACGTAACAGGAAGCTGTGCAAAGGCCCTCCTAGCCAGGACTGCCACCTGTTCTTTCAGCAGGACTCCTCAGTCTAGAAGGACCCCCAGATTGTGCACTGAGTCTGCCTGGGGTAGTGCGACCCCATCCAGAATCAAAGATGGTAAAGTCCCACATCTAGTAGGCCCCAAAACCCAGAGCCACTGTCTTGCCAGGGTTCGACTGAACCTGTTGTTCCCCATCCTGACCCCACAGCCAGGACAGGACATCAACAGCGTTGGTTAGTTTGCCAGGGGCAGAGATGTATAATTGTGTATCATCAGCATACTGATGATACCTAGCCCCATGGCAATGGATGATCTCACCCAGCAGCTTCATGTAGATGTTAAATAGGAATGGAGAGAGTACCACACCCTGCAGCACCCCACATAGAGGGGCTGTGAGTTGGACTTCTCACTCCCAATTAACACTGCCTGGTACCAGCCCCATAGGAAGGAAGAGAACCAGCTCAATACTGTGCCACCTGCTCTCAACCCACGGAGCCAATCCAGAAGGATACCACCATGGTCAATGGTATCAAAGGCCACCAAGAGAGCAAGGAGAGCAAGAACAGATGCAGTACCCCTAGCATAGACCATTCTAAACACCGTCGACCACCCTACCTATAGAAATATTGGCCAAGTGTATTATTTTTAATTAAAACCATTACATTCTCGTAGCAAATTGGCAGCAAATAAAAAGGAAGCATGTTTGCTATGAGAAGCTGATGGAAGAGTGCTTGAAACTACATGGAATAAAATGCCTTATTTTGTTCAAATTCAGAACAAAACGCTGTAGCTTAGAGTGTTTTGCTCCAGAACATTTTGAATATTTTGAAATCAGAATGTTTTGCACACCCTTCTCACATTACTTTCCAAGTATATAGCTCCTGGAAACATATTTTATTGGAGTATTAACCACATTCTCACTCTTTTTACTCCCTATCTTCTGCCTAAGGTAACACATGTGTTGTTTCTCAGCCCTCCTACCTGAGCAACTTTTAACTAGCAAATGAAAGGGACATAACCCAATAACAGAGCCAGCATTTACAGCACTCTCCCCCTCATCTCCTTTCAACTCACCTTGCAAAATATGGTAGGTGTTTTTTGGTGAGTTTGACCAGGGCCACGTCATAATCATAGAATTCCTGGATGCCCTTATTTTGTAGTTTCTGATTATTGTACTCCGGGTGGCGTCGGATTTCAGCTACTGCAAAGTGGGTGGTTCCTAAAGAAGAGACAGAGAAAATGTGAATGTCCTGGAAACCTTCTCAGATGATGGAGGCCATTGTAGTAACGGAACAATGGGAAGGGAAACCATTGCTACTTACGGTTAAGTAAGAACAAAGCAGACAAGTCTTTTTTCACCAGTTAGTAATCCATCCCTTCTTCCTCCTATCTCCATGCCCCACGCGAGAATGTGGCTTACCAAGGATGACACTGATATCTTCAATCCGATCAATCCTGGCCAAGCAGTGGGCCGCTGTCAAGATGTACTGCTCAGTGATAATGACTCCCTTGCAGATTTCTTGCAGTGGTTCCTAAAATTTGGAAGTGAAAATCACCCTGGATCACGGAGAACAGCAGCAGTCTCACCTTAGAGCTTCAGAGTCTCTTGCCATTCGACAAAGCCAGGGGATTGGATAAGTTTATACAGAAGAGGCGCATCAACATCTATTGGCCTTAAAGACTCAGTGTTACTTTAGACTGGGGGTAGCATGTCTCCAAATGCCAGGTCAGAAAAAAGGGTGGGAAAGGAACTTGCCTGTCTCTCCTCCTTGTGAGCACCATGGAGGCGTTGAAGGAACACAAAGTGCTGGACTGAGATGGATCTTGGCCTGATTAAGGAGGCCTATTCTTGTCACAGCAGAAAGGTAGAGAGCAAGAGTAACCACTGAATGCCGTTTTTACGCATGTTCCCAATGAGTATTTCAGTGCTTTGTGGTAGTAGAGGGTGGTCTTTGGGTCTCTGGATGGAGAGATGTGATCTCTTATCATTTCCAATCAACCTCTTGAGGAGAGTCTCACCCTTCCTTCAGCACAGGTAAGCACTACATTAACACCAGAGGAGACCCCTGTTCCTCATTTCTTGCAGAAGGGAAGGTCAGCACTATCTCTTAGACCAAACTCTGGTATAGTTTTGCTTCTTAGACCAAACTTTGGTATAGTTTTGTGTCTGGGGAAGATCAGGGGAGATAAATCCAATGATTTCCATCTATCACCTACACCAGCCTTCCCCAACTTGGCATGCTCTAAATGTGTTGGATTACACAACCCCTAACACGTCCAGCCAGCATTCTTGGAGTTGTAGTCCAACAAATGTAGGGGAGGCACCATTTTGGAGTAGGTTGGGCTACGCCTTCTTGGGTCAGCCTACTTCTGCTGAAACCTGTTTCCAGAATAGGCTGTCTTTTTTCAGTTTGGTAGAGATATTGTCTCCAGTTGTTGACAACAGCTAAGCAGCAGACAGGATCTGAAGTGGAAAAAGCACGTGGGGTTGCTTATATAATGCTTGTTGGTACCTTGGTTCAGATGCATCTTTTCCCAAGTTGGTGTGGCAACTGCCAAGAGCTGCTGTGCCAGCCCACAGAAAGACACAGCATTTTGAGGAGCTGCCAACAGGTGCCCTTATGTGCTCCAAATCCCCTGTTCCCCTTTGAGTCTAGGCCTCTGCACAACCCGGATACCCCATTAGTAAGTCCATTCACAGCAGATATTTTGGACTGAAAAATGGCAGCATTGGAGGAGATCCCATTGAGTTAGACCAGTGTTTCTCAAACTTGGCAACTTTAAGATGGGTGGACTTCAATTCCCAGAATTCCCCAGCCAGCATGCTGGCTGGGGAATTCCGAGAGTTGGAGTCCACCCATCTTAAAGTTGCCAAGTTTGAGAAACACTGAGTTGGACCTTAGAACACTTAGTTGGACCTGAGAATTCTGAGAGTTGAAGTCCACCCATCTTAAAGTTGCCAAGTTTGAGAAACACTGAGTTGGACCTTAGAACACTGAGCTGGACCTGAGAATTCTAGGAGTTGAAGTCCACCCATCTTAAGTTGCCAAGTTTGAGAAACACTGAGTTGGACCTTAGAACACTGAGCTGGACCTGAGAATTCTGGGAGTTGAAGTCCACCCATCTTAAGTTGCCAAGTTTGAGAAACACTGAGTTGGACCTTAGAACACTGAGCTGGACCTGAGAATTCTGGGAGTTGAAGTCCACCCATCTTAAGTTGCCAAGTTTGAGAAACACTGAGTTGGACCTTAGAACCAACCCAATCATCATGGAAAGCAGCAAGGACAGTTAAGGAAAGCAAATCAGATCCCAGGAAGCTGTGGTATATTGATATACCTGAAGGGATCTGCCTTAGCGATGGCACGTGTATCTTGCATTGGTGAAGCATGAACCAAGGGCATTTTGCCAGACATTTCGTTGCTATACAGTTATGTGCAAAATTCTGCATTTGAGGTATGGAAGGTTCCATGTTTTGTCTTAGATCCCCTTGTTCAAGAGAAAAATGAAATTGTCCAGGAAATGTTGGCACACGTCATGCCTGGAATGCAGAGTTTTGCTTATGCCTTGAACTTGATTGACAGCTGCCCAGTTATGAACCACTCAGCAACAGTTCTTTGTCCTTCAAATGTTGCTAAGCTACCATTTCAGCATCGATTAGCCATGCTGGCTGAGACTGCTGCGAGCTGAAGTTCAGCAATATACAGAGAACTACAAATTGCACAGAGTAGACATTTCCAGTGCAATATCTCAGGGAAGAGCAAACAGTGATGGAGTTTAGCTCAAGATGGGAGTTGAAGTTCACACGTCTTCAAGCCGCCAACGTTGAGAAGCACTGCGCTAAAGTGAAGGATGCTGAGTAGCCATGGCAATCTATTAAATCCCTCCAAACATCCATAGGGAATCCGTGTAAGATTTGGGCAAACATTTCTGAATTAAAATACTTGCTGTAGGTGGAATGATTTGGGCAAACCATTCTGGAAACAAAATGCTCGCTTATGCAGCTGGGTTGGGGACGTGGTTGGACACATCGACACAGCAATTTCTCACCTCCAAACTGATGATTGTTTGGTAGATGAATCCACCTGAATGCACCCGGTTTACAGATGGCCCATAGTTAAGAATGGAGCCTTTTTTTGCAAAATTTGAGTTCAATACACAGTGATTTGAGTTAAATACACAATGGTTTGAGTTCATTACCCAATACTACTTATGCAGTATTATACAAGAATACTGATCTGGCTTACGTACAAATTCAACTTAAGGACAGATCTTGGGAACAGAACTCGTTCTTAAACTGGGGACTCCCTGTCCATGGAGAGTTTGCAGACTTATTTTTTGGACTCCATTTGAAAATGGATCGGGGTAATCAGCACTGTATTCACAAGTACCAATGTTGCACTAAAACAGCGTTTCTCAACCTTGGCAACTTTAAGGCGTGTGGACTTCAACTCCCAGAATTCCCCCAGCCAGCTGGGAATTGGTCCACACGCCTTAAAGTTGCCAAGGTTGAGAAATGCTGCACTAGATACTTCCTCTGGTGGCCCATCAACTTTTTAAAAAACACTCTTAAAAAATAGAAGGTTGCCACGCTGCCACGTAAAGCTCCAACTTCAATCGCGTTGATTTGCAGCATTGATTTTTGACTCCATAAAGGTGCCATGGGGATAATAGAAAATATTATTGGGTCTAGTTCCCCTTGTGGGAAAGGACTGTTTTGTGAACAGGAAAGTCTTTCACAGCAGCCACTTTATCAACAAGCAAGCCTCACCTGTCACCCATTTTTTGAGTGTATCCTGTATGTGCTCTCAACATTTCAAAGTCCTGCCTGCTTCATATTATTATAATTTTGTAGACTGGAAAGGATTCTGCCCAGTGTACAAGCTGTTGCCCGGTATTTATGTTAAATGTTGATGCTAAGATTTTAACAACTACATTGGGGTGAAGTCTGGATAACATGCAAGAAATTTGGAATAGAAAGTACAGGTAGTCCTCACTTAATGATTACAGTAGGGACCAGAAAATTGGTTGTTAAGTGGGGCAGTTGATAAGTGAATCAAACCTGATATTACAATCTTTTTTGCAGTGGCCGTTAAGTGAACCACCATGGTCGTTAAGCGAATCACGTAGTTGGTAGGTGAATTCAGCTTCCCACATTAACTTTCCTTGTTGGAAGCCCCCTGGGAAGGTTGCAAATGGCGATCAAGTGACCCCAGGACACTGCAACCGTCATAAGTGCAAGCTGGTTGTCAAGCACCTAAATTTTGATTACGTGACTCTGGGGATGCTGCGACGGTCGTAAGTGTGAGAACCAGTCATAAGTCACTTTTTAGCACTGTTGTAATTTTGAATGGTCACTAAATGAATGGTTGTTAAGCGAGGACTACCTGTATCCTGTCTTCCTAATTGGAGGTCAGTAATACTGGGAAAGGTGGAAAGAAAGAGAGGAAGATGACCAGCAGCAACTGATGGACTCAGTTATGAAATAAACTTCATCTCTGTTCCAAGTAACTGGCTCTGCATTTTTATTCCCAGCCTGGAAACAAACTTGGTAAGAGTTCATTCCAACACAGTGTAACACTTCAGCTAGATTCACACAACATACTTCAGTAAAAGTCAAGAGGCTATCTTTACACAACAGGTTGACCTTTCTTACTGTTAACCTTGGTTAAGTTTTTTGGGGCTTAATATGTTCCATAAATCCAGATCCTTTTATTATTTTAGAAAACAGGATAAGGTGCAGGGGTGTCTGCAGGGTGGGGCAAAAAGTCAAGATGGTGCCCACAACAGTGCGATCGAAGCTTTACGACACACGCAAAAAACAAGCAGAGCTTTGCTTGCCCCATTGTGGCTGACATTTTTGACCACGATACTCCTGATATTGTGCGAATTGGCCAATGCTTTGGATTTGAAATTAGCATGTAAAGATTAAGTTCCTTTTTTGCTCCATATTTACCTCACAGTGCGAACTGAAATGGGATGATCTACACATCCACCCAATACTTTTACGAAGGGCAAACAGGGAAGCCAAACGAATGAAGAATAGAATAGAAGGCTTTTTTCTACTGCAGGCATTACATTCCAGCCCCGGTTGTCCTACTAATCCCCCCACTTGCCGCTATCTTGGCCAGAATCCCATAGTTTCAGGAAACAGGCGTGTGTTTATTTAAGAACTCAAACCAGTTTTACGGATGACAAAAATGCAAGTATGAAAAAGCTGCCAAGGTACGCTGGCTGACGCCTGGCTGAAATAAACCTTCTTTCTCTTGATAAGAAATCGGTTTGCTCAGATAGGCTTTTTGAAAATTTGACTGATTGCAGGCCGCCAAGTTGCTTTCGACTCCTAGCAACCCCATAGATAGGTTTTCTCCATCACGATCTATCCCTAACCTGGTCCTTCAAGTCTCCCAAGGGTGCCCCTGTTGCCAGTGCAACTGAGTCCCTCCCCCCTTGGTCCTCTTTTCCTTCTCTTTCCTTCCACCTTTCTCAGCATTAGAGCCTTTTCCAGAGAACTGGATTTTCACATCGTGGGTCCGAAATAGGATAATTTGAGCCTGGTCCTTTGTGCCTGGAGTGAGAACTCTGGGGTGGTTGGTTGGATGATCCATTGGTTTGCTGTCTTGGCTGTCCACGGTATTCTCAGGAGTCTTCTCCAACACCAAAGTTCAAAAGTGGCAATGCTCTTCCTATCCTGCTTCTTCAAAGTCCAACTTTTGCTTCCCTAGCGTCAGAAGGAAAAGCATTGCCTGCGTGATTAGATACATGGCTGGCTGGGGAATTCTGGGAGTTAAATCCACCCATCTTAAAGTCGCCAAGGCCGAGAGACACGGCTTTAGAGCCTTCGTTTTTATCACTGGTGTTGGCTTGAGGGAGTAATCTAAAGCAGGGTTCTTCAGCCTTGGCAACTTGAAGACGGGTGGACTTCAACTCCCAGAATTCCCCAGCCAGCAAAGCTGGATGGGGAATTCCGGGAGTTGAAGTCCACCCGTCTTCACGTTGCCAGGGTTGAGGGACCCTGATCTAAAAGAACGACGACCTGGTAGATTTCTTATTTTGGAAAGGCGGATTGCTTTTCCTTTTTCTGGCCGCACTCGCTGTTGCCTGTTTACCTATGCCCTGAGAACAATTAGGGGGCCTTTGCAGAGATGCAAATTCAAAAGGCCGAGTAATTTGGAGTGTGTGTTGATACTCACGTATTACCTTTTAAGGAACACCTTAAAAGAGTAGTGTCTTATCCTGCCTTTGCACAGGTGCCAAGGGTGCAGAAAAGAGGTGGGGCTTTGATTGTGAGGTCATGGCTTCCATCCTGACCTGTTTTTGCCCTCCCTGTGGACGCCCTTGATCGATGGACCTGCCATGCAACCTGGGAGAAGATGAATTCACTTTAAAGTGAACCGGTGTCACGTGGCCATCCATGTGTGCTCCAGTTCAGTTGGAGGTCTGGATCCCTGCACAGCCGTAGGAATTTGTCGACTAAAGTCAAAGCCAGACTTGTATTTTTTTCTATTCTCAACTCCTGAGCTTAGATTTTAAATGAGAGGGTGACACCTCCCCTTCATCTTATGTTCTGAGATAGGCACCGACAAAAGTAAATTCACAGGTTAGCTTGGCCGTATCATAAGATACTGAAACAACCCCATGGAAAAGATGCTTTTCTACTTGGCTAGGCATCAACAGACAGGATATAATGTCTTCCAGCCCAGGAACCCTTCCAGAATAGCTAATCCTGTCATTGTAGACGTCTGCTATTGTTTGGATCGACGCAAGTGCTAACAATCCCTGGTAATTTAGAAGTTGAGCGTCTTTCTGATCATTGGGTTGGTCCTGTTTGTTTCGGCTAGCCAAAGGGAAAATTGATTGGGGCGTGTGAACGCAGCCATCACACACCCTTACTATAATCACTTGGATTTCCAAGTGCTTAATTGCCACGGTTCAAGACAACAATGGCTTGTTTGGAAAGCCTACTTCCTTGATTACTTTGGCAAGCCTGTGTCTGAAGTGTCTCAAGCACATGAATAAAGGGGCATCTGATGGTGGTGAAATTAAAAAAAAAACCAAAACCCTAAGGTGGTACCTGCAGCCCATGATCAAAGCCATGCCCTTTTTAATAATACACATAAAAAGGGGCAGGGCTTCAACTGCCCTGTTGCAGCCACCATGTTGACTTTTTTGACCCACACTCCATGGACACTCCTTCTTTATGGCAGTTATTCTCTTGGGTTTGGTTTCTAGACATCCCATCTCTGTTTTCCCCCCATCATCTCTTCCCATCTGACACCTTTCTTCTTCCTTGTTGTCATTAGCCTTTGAAGATCTTAAACATGGGTGGTTACAGTTGCCTTGCATCATTTTCTCCTTCCTCTTTCATTTTTTATTATGACGATTATTAATTTTGATGTAATTTTATTTCGTTAATACTGTTGTGTCTGTCTATGATTCCTGTACTAATTCGTTCAACATCATTAAATTAATTTTTTAAACTGGAACAACAGTATGTTATGAGGTTTAACCTCTGCACACCTGCCATACACCCCTGTCACAGCTGTGGATCCCAGGGCCATCAAAGTGCAATCATAAGCATTTGCGGGGGAAAAATCTCATTATGTTAAGTCCCACACAGCTGGGCAAGATCAAGGAAGCAAGAACTACAGAGATTTCTTTCATTCAGGTCCCTTTAATGCTGATTGATTGATTGATTGATTGATTGATTGATTGACTGATTGATTGATAATGTGCCATCGAATCAGTGTCTACTTATAGCAACCACATCAATAAATTTTCTCTGTCCCTAACCTGGGCCTTCATGTCTTCCAACACTTCACCACTATAACTGATTCCATCCACCTTTCCTAGCATCAGAGCCTTCTCCAGAGAGTTAGATCTTCACATATCCAAAGTAGGATAATTTGAATCTGGTCATTTGTGTCTTGGGTGAGAATTGGTCAATGATCCATTTGTTTATTTTCTTGGCTGTCCATGGTATTCTCAGGAGTCTTCTCCCACTCCAAAGTTCAAAAGCATCAATATTCTTTCTGTCTTGTTTCTTCAGAGTTCAACTTTTGCTTCCCTAGGGTGTCAGAAGGAAAACCATTGCCTGCATGATTCTGATCTTGTAGGTACAGACATATCCCAGCATCTCAATATCTTTTCCAAATCCTCCGTGGCTATTCTACCAAGTACTTGTCTGTGACGTGTTTCTTGACTGTTGGTTCATTTACTGTTGATGGTTAAAGGCAGAAGCTATCCACCACTTCAAAATTCCATTTTCAGTTCCAAGACTAGTTGCTGTTCCTACTGTCATTAATTTGATCGTCTTTATATTTAATCTTAATCCCATTTTTTCACTGTGCTCCTTGATTCTCCTTACTAGAGCTTGCAAATCATTTGCATTTTCAGTTATTAGTAGTGTCATCAGCATAGTGCAGGTTATTGATATTTCTTCTTCCCCTTTAATGCTAAATACAAAATCTTGGAAATCAGAGGATACAAAATCTACAAAATCTTCAATGAACTTCACCTTCATTCATAGTGAGTTAATTAAGGCAGAGTCCCTTGGAATGAATTGAAATGCTTCTTTCTTTTCCCCTTGGCTAAATTGCTGTTTAGGAAATAAAATAGGAACTGACTCACCTTCTCTCTCTTGAGTGTTGGCCTCCCCGCAATTTCTCACACACTGGCCCCATCTGAGATTCTGACTATAGGTCAGAGCTTTCGTAAATATTATCCCAATTTGTAAGCTGAAGTGGTACTTTCCAGAATCTGTTCTGTGGCAAAACTTAAATCCTATGGATCTATAATCCAAATGCCCCCTTTTCATCTCATACAAACTGCAACGATGTGAAAATGATGCAACTCCTGATATTCCCTGTGAATCATAGAGTTGCGTTACAATGAACATTTCTTCATTTGTCTCCCTGTGAATGGCTATGATTCCCCCTGGCATCTCTTCCCAAGAAAGGAACTGTACTATTGAGATGATCTTCAAATTAGGCAGTTCTTAGATCCTGGCAAGGATTCCAGGGGTGGCAGTGACCTGAAGGTTTTGTGTACTTGGATAATCATTTATCCAACCTCCCCTTATTACACCGTTTCCTGACATTCTCAGGGCAATAATTTTGAAATTTCCCCCCCCCTGTATTGAGATATTATTCTGGTTTGGGGAAAACTGTAATGCAAAAAATGTGTACAGTTAAGTGATTATCCTATCTTTATGCTCAGAACAAACAACATGTACGCGTGTGCACACACGGATTACCAGAAAGTGCTTGGTTTGGTTCTCTTTTTTTAAATTTATATTTATTAAGAATTTTCATATAATAAAAGACAAATCAAAAGAAAAGGAAGAAAAACAAAGTACAAGTAAAAAAAGGAAGAAAAAGGAAAGTGAAGTTAATAAGTATGTAAGTGACTTCCAACCTCCTTTTCAATAGATAATTACATTATTTCTCCCCTTAAATATTTTAGAAATCCCCTCGTCCTCTTGTTTAGTCCGCATCTTTCTTAATCTTCAAATCCATAAAGCATCCATTCAGTTTTTTCTTCTTTCAGCAAAAAGTCCATATAAAGTTCCCAATCTTTCAAAAACGTTTTTGTTGTTTGTTCTCTGACCAAACAGGGCAGTTTCGCCATTTCTGCAAATTCTGCCATTTTCACAATCTATTCCTCCACTGTGGGAATTTCATGATTCTTCCATCATTGTGCGTGCAATAACCTTGCTTGCAGTTACCATACAGAATACCGATCTATCATGACTCTTTTCTAATTCATTGTCCATAAGTCCCAATAAAAAAAATTCTGGTTTCTCAGCACTGTTAATCTTTAAGATCCTTTGCGTCATTATATGTATGACGCAAAATTTCTTAGCTTTCTCACAAGTCCACCATGCATGATAGAATGTCCCCTCATGTTTTTCACATTTCCGATACTGGTTTGAAATACCTTTATACATTTTTTATCATTTCCCTGGAGTCATATACCAGTGGTACATCATTTTATAAAATTTTTCCCTTAAATTGTGACACAGTGTAAATTTAATACCAGTTACCCACATTCTCCCCCAAGTGTCAATCTCTATGTTATATCCAAAATTAGTAGCCCATTTTGTCATGCAATCTTTAACCTGTTCTTCTTCTATTTTGAATTTTAACAAAAGTTTATACTTTTTTGCTATTACCTGTTCATCATTTGTACACAATCCAGTTTCAAATTCTGTTTTATGTTCTTCAATTCCAATTGCCTTTTTATCCATATTAAACCTTTCTTTGAATTGGTTTGGTTTTCTTGAAGTGCTAAAACACTATCTGGGCTATATCACTTCTGTTTTTTTACAGTTGGATATTTTTTGTAAAAATGCCAAAAAAATTTGGACACAAATACATACAGTAATTCAGAAGATTTTAAAGATTAAAGTACAGATGAAACCAGAGGTTTTTCTTTTCATGGAACTTTGTTTTTATATATGACAACTGCAGCGAGATTGTTATATGGTCTTGTCATGGCAAAGGGGCTTGCGTAACTCAGTGAAGCCATGAGCTATACCGTGCAGGGCCACCCAAGACGGACAGGTCATGACAGAGAGTTCTGACAAAATGTGGTCCACTGGAGAAGGAAATGGCAACCCACTCCAGTATCCTTACCAAGAAAACCCCCTGGACAATGTTAAAAGGCTAAAAGATATGACGCCGGAAGATGAGCCCCTCAGGTCAGAAGGTGTCCAATATGCTACTGGGGAAGAGCAGAGGGCAATTCCAAGTAGCTCCAGAAAGAGTGAAGCGGCTGGGCCAAAGCCGAAAGGACGTTCAGCTGTGGATGTATCTGGAAGCGAAAAGAAGGTCCGATGCTGTAAAGAACAATATTGTATAGGTACCTGGAATGTAAGATCTATGAACCAAGGCAAGCTGGATGTGGTCAAACATGAGATGACAAGATTGAACATCGACATCTTGGGAATCAGCGAACTGAAATGGACGGGAATGGGTGAATTTAATTCGGGTGACCATTATATCTACTACTGTGGGCAAGAAACCCTTAGAAGAAATGGAGTTGCACTCATAGTCAATAAGAGAGTGGGAAAGGCAGTAATGGGGTACAACCTCAAAAACGACAGAATGATCTCAGTGCGTATCCAAGGCAAACCATTCAATATCACAGTCATCCAAGTCTATGCCCCAACCACTGATGCTGAAGAAGCTGAAGTTGACCGCTTCTATGAAGACCTACAACACCTTCTAGAACTAGCACCAAAAAAAGATGTCCTTTTCATCATAGGGGATTGGAATGCTAAAGTAGGAAGTCAAGGAGTAATCGGAATAACAGGCAAGTTTGGCCTTGGAGTACAAAATGAAGCAGGGCAAAGGCTAATAGAGTTCTGTCAAGAGAACAAGCTAGTCATAGCAAACACTCTTTTCCAACAACACAAGAGACGACTCTACACATGGACATCACCGATGGTCAATACCGAAACCAGATTGATTATATACTTTGCAGCCAAAGATGGAGAAGCTCTATACAGACAACAAAAACAAGACCAGGAGCTGACTGTGGCTCAGATCATGAGCTTCTTACTGCAAAATTTAGGCTTAAATTGAAGAATGTAGGGAAAACCACTAGACCACTCAGGTATGACTTAGATCATATTCCTTGTGAGTACACAGTGAAGGTGATGAATAGATTTAGAGGATTAGATTGGGTAGACAGAGTGCCTGAAGAACTATGGACGGAGGTCCGTAACATTGTACAGGAGGCAGCAACTAAAACCATCCCAAAGAAAAAGAAATGCAAGAAAGCAAAATGGCTGTCTGATGAGGCTTTACAAATAGCTGTGGAAAGAAGGAATGCGAAAAGCAAGGGTGAAAGGGAAAGATATAAGCAACTGAATGCAGATTTCCAGAGAATAGCAAGGAGAGATAAGAAGGCCTTCTTAAATGAACAATGCAAAGAAATTGAGGAAAACAATAGAATGGGGAAGACTAGAGATCTCTACAAGAAAATTGGAGATATGAAAGGAACGTTTAGTGCAAAGATGGGCATGATAAAGGACAAAATAGGCAGGGACCTAACAAAAGCAGAAGAGATTAAGAAGAGGTGGCAAGAATACACAGAAGAACTATACAAGAAAGATCTTAATGTCCCTGATGTCCACGCTGGTGTGATCGCTGACCTTGAGCCAGACATCCTAGAGAGTGAAGTCAAGTGGGCCTTAGGAAGCATTGCTAACAACAAAGCTAGTGGAGATGACAGTATTCCAGCTGAGTTATTTAAAATACTAAAAGATGATGGTGTTAAAGTGCTGCACTCAATATGCCAGCAAGTTTGGAAAACGCAACAGTGGCCACGGGATTGGAAAAGGTCAGTTTATGTTCCAATTCCAAAGAAGGGCAACGCCAAAGAATGCTCAAACTATCGCACAATTGCACTCATTTCACATGCTAGCAAGGTTATGCTCAAAATCCTACAAGCTAGGCTTCAGCAATACATGAACCGAGAACTACCGGATGTACAAGCTGGGTTTCGAAGAGGCAGAGGAACTAGAGATCAAATCGCCAACATTTGCTGGATCATGGAGAAAGCACGAGAGTTCCAGAAAAATATCTACTTCTGCTTCATTGACTATGCAAAAGCCTTTGATTGTGTGGATCACAACAAACTCTGGCAAATTCTTAAAGAGATGGGAGTACCAGACCACCTTACCTGTCTCCTGAGAAATCTGTATGCCGGCCAAGAAGCAACAGTCAGAACCGGTCATGGAACAACCGCTTGGTTCAAAATAGGGAAAGGTGTACGACAAGGCTGTATACTGTCACCCTGCTTATTTAACCTATATGCAGAGTACATCATGAGAAATGCCAGGCTGGAAGAATCACAAGCCGGAATTAAGATTGCAGGGAGAATCATCAACAACCTCAGATATGCCGACGATACCACCCTAATGGCAGAAAGTGAAGAAGAACTAAAGAGCCTCTTGATGAGGGTGAAAGAGGAGAGTGCGAAAGCTGGCTTGAAACTCAACATTAAAAAATCTAAGATCATGGCATCTGGACCCATCAATTCCTGGCAAATAGAAGGGGTAGAAATGGAAGCAGTAACAGACTTCATTTATTTGGGCTCCAAGATCACCGGAGACGGAGACTGCAGCCATGAAATTAAAAGACGCTTGCTCCTTGGGAGGAAAGCTATGGCAAGCCTAGATAGCATATTAAAAAGCAGAGACGTCACCTTGCCGACAAAGATCCGCATAGTCAAAGCTATGGTTTTTCCAGTAGTAATGTATGTCTGTGAGAGCTGGACCATAAAAAAGGCCAAGCGCCGAAGAATTGATGCCTTTGAACTGTGCTGGAGAAGACTCTTGAGAGTCCCCTGGACTGCTAGGAGGTCAAACCAGTCAATCTTAAAGGAAATCAACCCTGATTGCTCATTGGAAGGATCGATAATGAAGCTCAAGCTCAGATACTTTGGTCACCTAATGCGAAGAGAGATCTCTTTGGAGAAGACCCTGATGCTGGGAAAGATTGAAGGCAAAAGGAGAAGAGGACGGCAGAGGATGAGATGGTTAGATAGCATCACTGAAGCAATGAGCATGAAACTGGGCAAACTCAGGGAGGCAGTGAAGGACAGGAAGGCCTGGCGCAATATGGTTCATGGGGTCACGAAGAGTCGGACACGACTTAACGACTAAACAACAACAACAAAAATGGAAAGGTTCGGCATTACACACAATGGAGGAATGGCTGGTGAAGATGATGGAACTTGCAGAGATGGCTAAATTAACTTCCTTGATTAAAGAAAAGACAATATCTGCATTTATGGCTGACTGGAAACCCCTTAGAGACTTTTTGCATGAAACAGAAAAAAATGCACTTCTGTCTTCGGATTTGACGATTAGAAAAAAATAGTAATGGATAATAGAAAAAAGTGAGCTTTTTTTGCAACCGTAGCAATAACGTTGCAATCATACTTAGTATTTGCTGCAAAGGAGATCAGGAAGCTTCTTTCTGTTTCTTTTTATCTTTTCTTTCTGCACATTTGTCTTTTTTCTCTTCTCTCTCTTTTTCTCCCTTCGTTTTCTTTATTCTGTATGAGTTTGTGTTAGTGTTTAGATTCTCTTTCAAACTTTTCATAAAATTCCTATGAAAAACATGGTTGGATATTTTTCCATACCATCAGAAGAAAAGAATGTGAGCATTAATATCAGGCATTGCATAGTTTGGGGGCGTTCAGAGAACCTCCTGGCCCTCCAGCTTCCAGACCCTTGGTTGGCATCAAGGCTGTGAGCCACTTTGGGCCAAGGTGCAGTAGTCACCGTGACTCACGCTGACAACCTCATTCCTTGACTGCCATCATGCATTCTTAGTGTGATGCTTTAACAGAGTGTTTCTCAACCTTTTTTCACCCGTGGCTCCCCTTCCAACCTTGTTTTTCTCCTGTGGCTTCCCTGCTCAGGTCCCACTGCTGGATATAGACACAGGACAGTAACCGGTGTGTTTTCTGGCGTCAACAGGATGGTATTTGCATATGGCACACTTTGCTTTCCTGTGGACCCCTCAGCACATGCTGTGGCCCCCCATTACATGTTTTTCACCTGTGGCCCCCTTGAAATTTCCTAGGGCCCCAGGAGGCCATATAGCCCTTGGTTGGGAACCACTGCTTTAAAGCAATGAATGGCTAGGTGTAGTCCGGAAGTTACACTGGGCGCAAAAGGCAGAGTCAAGGCCGTACAGTCCTAGGGGAGGCAGTGACAGACTGCAAATTTGCTGTTGGGCCAGTTTATGGCTCAGACCGGACAGCACTGGCCATGGAAACTGGGGTAGGGGTGGAGATGTCAAAAGAGCCAAGATGACAATTGCAGATATTGATCAAAGTCTCACTAGTTGGGGGCTGGGTTTCAATCACCATGCCCTGACTGCCATCTTGCCTCTTTTGACCTCCTGTGTGCATTCTGCCACAGAATGGAGAGGCCAGGAGAGTGGAGAGAAGGCCTCCTTCCATGCAACTTATGATTGTGGGTTCCCCATCTCTGGAGGCTTTTAAGAAGAGGCTGACAGCCACTTCCCATGGAAGGTTGAATTAGTTCCCCTGCACATTGCTGAGGGCTTCAATAGATCAGCATTTTTCAAACCTGGCCACTTTCAGATGGGTGGACTTCAACTCCCAGAATTCCCCAGCCAGAATTCTGGGAGTTGAAGTCAGTACAGCTTAAGGGGACCATGGAGATGCTGCAATTGCCACAACTACGAGGAACTGTCATAATTCTCCTTGTTAAGCACCATTGTTCGAATGGTTGCTGAACGAATGGCTGTTAACCAAGGACCACCGTACGTATAATAAGCAGTGATGGTGTGTCAGCTGCATCCAGATGATCAAGCACTGCTCTACTGCCTCTATGAGTAACACTGTTCCATGGATGAAAATAATAATTTGTTATTATTATTATCATTAATGAATATCACAGTCTAATCCACTGGGTCTTAACAGCCAAGGACCTAAGTGTCATGGAGATATTGCCATAAAATGCATGTTGTTCCAAGTAGCGTATTCTTTTGCAAAATTAGTAGGATCTAGTCCAGTAAGCTTAAGACATCTAAGTATTTGGTGAATCCTTTTGGTATTACACCAAGACCTCCGACAGCAATGGGTATGACAGCTGGGTTTTTTTCCCTTCATAATCTTTCAACCTCAGTTTGTAAAGCACAATATTTTGTTATTTTCTTCAGTTGTTTTTCATCAATGCACCCACTGATATTGCATTTAATACCTTTTAATGGTGTTATATTGTCTGGAGACGCTATTATAGTGTTGTGGATGCTGGCCAGGGAATTCTGGGAGTTGGAGTCCACACATCGTAAAGCTGCTGAGGTTGAGAAACCCTGCTGTAGAGGATCTGCAGCAGAATGGTGACGTGCCGCCATTTTTTTTCCTTTTAGGCGGTTAAAATTGGTAAGAGTCCTGTCACGTTCCCCTTCTGCTAGATGGGCAGCTGTATAAATGGTTCCAATAACAAACAAATAAGCAAATAAAAAAACCAAGGATAGGAAAAACTGAACAAATATGGATTGTTTCTTTTTTTCTCAAACAGGTTCCGTTTTTCTGTTGTTTTTTTTTAAACTGGGTGAAATCAGCAAGAGGTTTGCCAAGTTTCCCCTGCAAATGAAAACCTACAAATAAATGTCCTTCCCCCCCCCCATCCTCCAAAGACATGCCCACAGAAGGGAAAGCCACGCATACAAAAGGGGCAAGGCCTTAATCACAGCCACCATCTTGATTTTTTTGACCCCCCTGCAGATACCTCTGCCCAGGACACCAAACCCAGCCATTCCAACGCAGGAGATCAACAGAGAGCTAACACATATCACATTTAATGTTTCTCTATACAGTCGCATGGAATAGTCATTGTTCGCACAGAATTTGCTTTGCAAGATTGGAAGGTATCATTTCTATTTACACAGAGCATCTTAGTGGGCTGGGAAGAATGAGTCTACTCTAGATGAACTCTAGTTCCTCAGCCAGCTGTTTTTTGAGCCATGGCATAACTCTGAAGAGGTTGATGTGATAATCCCGGGCAAAGGAGGGGCTCCCTTCCTGGAATTCGTAGGGGTTCTCACATGTCACAGAACGGCCTTTGCAGACATCAACTACACCCCAGCTGATCACACCGACCTATCGAAGGAAGAGATGGAAAGCAGTGAGAAACCTGATGCTGGGGTCTGACAGGCTTCGCTGAAAGAAACCATCATCAGATAAGCAAAAAACTAATAGAAGAGAATATATGGAGCTCAGGGTTGAACTGTAGAGTATCCCAAGGGCTCTACAGTGATTCAGAGAATCCCAAGGACTCTACGAATAAAAAACTCTACAAACAAAGGGCTAACACATATCACATTGAACGTTTTTCTATACAGTTGTATTTAATAGCCATTGTTAACACAGAATGTACTTTACAAGATTTGAAGGTATCATTTCACTCTACAAACAAAAAACTCAACAACTGGAAAACCCCAAGGACTCTAGAGTAATTCAGAGAACGCCAAGGACTCTACAAACAAAAAACTCTTAAGTTCCTTTGTTTTATCAGAGATGATGAAATTATGGCTGCATACTGACATTTCCACTCAATGTGAACCCTCTGTGATAATTTTTGGAATTGGGGGACATGCGGTCGACTTATACATGGCATAAAGATAATAAGAATTTCATCACGGACAAGACGTGAAGCTGATAGGTTTAATCAGGGCAATTAAGACACATCTGTTGTGGTCTAGCAGTTTAGCTTAGGTAACCACTCACCTGAATATAACGCAACCTTTTCTGAATAATGAGAGGACCACCAGAATCACCTGCAAGCCAAAGGGAAAAGGGATTTAATCAAGGGGCCGATTGGGCATGGAGAGATCAGATCTGAAACCAACATGGGAATCCGACTCATGGGAAAATTTCAGGCAAACTGTATCAAAATGCAGGTCTGCAGTGACATGGTTCTAATTTCCTAAACAGGATAACATAAAAGCTAGAGGAAAGGGGTGGATTGGTGATACTCTAAAGCTTGTTAATGATCACATTTGATGGGTTATGAAGCTGCATAAACCAACTCAACCAGCACGACTATGAATTTTTGGGAAGTCTGAGTCTCATTAGAACTTCTCCCAGAAACAGTCCTCTCCAGATTTTCCTAGATAACTGGAACAGTGTTTCTCAATTGTGACAACTTTAAGATGTGTGGACTTCAACTCCCAGACTGGAGAATTCTGGGAGTTGAAGTCCATACATCTTAAAGTTGCCAAGCTTGAGAAAGACTGAACTGGAATATTACAGTATATGGATGTGTCTGTCTATATGATACAAAGAACCATACATAACTTACCATGGAAAGACGCTGCAAATATGAACATTTCTCCCAGATTGTCTGCCGCATGGATGGCTTGGAATTCACCCAGATGCTACTTCCTGTCATTCAAGCTGACCCATCCCTATAAGCTGGTGCAATCTGAGATTAACCAGCCTGGATCAGAAAAGCTGCTTCTAAATTCTTGGGCATAGTTATATTAACAAACTGTTGCATTCACACTGAAAGGCCTGGAAATATATATTCAGACAGGAATATATCCGTTAACACCTGCTGTTGTGTTCATGTGAATGTTACAGGTACAAACTGCAATTTTCTATTCCCAGGTATCTCTACGTTGCAAGTGGGGCACAGAGCCAAAAGGAGCAGAAGGCCATTCTCCTAGATCTTTGCCAACAAAGGATCTCTTTGCCTTTTCTATTCTTAATCATCTTGAATAAACAATTCCCTTTCTTCCTGCAAATGTTGCTCTACTGTGACTTGCAAGATCGGTTCATAGGAAGCTTTGGAGGTGACTTGGTTTCTAGAGGCCTACCGGGATAAGAAACCAGGAGGCAGAGAGGACCATTATTCCTCACCTTTGCAAGTGTTGGGGTCCAGCACCGGTTCCTGTCCCCCTGTACAGAGAAATCTGTCAGTGACTACGTCTTTGATGTTAGTAATGTTTTTGTAGAATTTGGCATTCCTAGCATCTTGTTCACAGGCCATTTTCTGAGGGGGAAAAAAAGGAAAGGAAATATTAAAACAGAACATATCCCTAATGCAGGGTTTCTGAACCTCAGCAACTTTAAGCCGTGTGGACTCCAACCATGGCTGGCTGGGGAATTCTGGGAGTTGAAGTCACATGGCTTAAAGTTGCTGAGGTTCAGAAACCCTGCACTGAAGACTATCATAAAAGAACATTATACACTCATCACATTTAGCCATACCTTGATGGACTGGGGATTGTGTGAATGCAATCTTTAATAAGTCCGTTTAGGGTAAGCACAGAGGTGGGTAGCCTACAGTCCCAGAAGCAGACCCAGCTCCCAAGGGCTGGGATTATAGATCTCAGAGCCCCCTCTGTCTATTATTGACGTAACAGCATCTTCCCACCATTTGGAGATCACAACCATCAAGCAATTCTGAGGTAACTCTTAAATTAGGCTTATTAGTGAAAACTCTCCAAATTCCCCAGAAAAGAACAGCCTGCTCCATGGGATCATGATCCCACTGCCCCCCCCCCCCCATGGCCCTCAGCCCTTGCAAATGTTAAGGGATGCTCTTGGCCATCCTTGCTTTAGCATCCTGTTAGAACCAAGGTGTCGGTCATTTCAAACCAATTATCAATTTGCAAAGAATGACTTTAATTAGGCAGGTGAGGCCAGGCTATATAATACTATGGGGTGCTGATTGATTGATTGATTGATTGATACATTTATCCCACAAAGCGACTCTGGGTGGCGTACAACTATTAAAATAAAATAGTAAATAAAAACAAGCATTACAAAAAGATAAAAAGATTATTACCAGAATAAAAACATGATCACAAATTTTAAAAAAAGATTTAAAATCTAGACTTGAAAATATACAAACTCCACAGAGAGAGCAGAATATCAATCATAATGGAGCCATCTAAGAAGGTCTCCAGTTCCCAAAGACTCCTAAGCCTGATGACTCAACCAGGTCTTGAGGGACTTCCTAAAGGACAGCAGGGAAGGGGCTAGCCTCACTTCAGGGGAGAGAATGTCCCACAAGGAGGGAGCCATGGCAGAAAAGACCCACCTCCTCGGACCCACCAAATGCAAGTCCCTGGCTGATGGAACCCATAGCACACCTTCTTTGCCAGATCTAATGAATTGGGCTGATGTGATCGGGGAGATCGCCCTGCAATTTTGGCATTTCATTTCTATATTTTTGTCCCCCCTACCATTTCATAACATGATGGTGTTCCCACCAGGGTCTGTGGAAGAGTCACAAAGGCCAAGATGGCAGGAGGGTGTCATTATCTCCACTCATGTTTTACAGGATTTTTGTTATTTATTATTTCTGGTAATTTTTATGACAACTACAGCATAGGCAGGCAGGCAGGCAGGCAGGAAGTTCTCAGGAGTTGGGTTTGACTTAAGGGAGCCTCACTTCACCTAATCTTGTTAGGGTTCCTTGCTCAAAAGTAACTCTTACCTTTTCACTATTCTTGATTTGCACAGTTCTGCAAAGTAGCCCATAGGTGTCTTGATCTCTGTACTTACAGTCAGTTACAAAAAAAGAAAGAACGTTTCGCACAGGCAGCAATGCATTCTCTGTTAAACCAAACAATATGCAATGATGTTAGTGAACTGCCAAGGCTGGGAAAAGGAACATCTAGTGGGGAGAAAGAAGAAACGGGAAGGTGCTGGAAGAATCAGCAATCCCATGGACCAGCTAATGGCCAACAATGGTTTCAAGCAAGTTTGCCCCACGTCTAATCCATTCACATATGAGATTGAATCACTCTAGGATGCAGCACAGCACATTACAAGAGCGATGCAGGGAAATTCAGAAAACGGGTTCGGAGAAGAGCAATAAAGATGATCAGGGAACTATGAACAAAGTGGAAGGAGCTGAGTATTTATGTCAGTCCTTCAAGGTAGTCCAGACAGGAAACCAACACCATGAGTACTAACACCACCTTTATTGTAAGGTTACAGTAACAAAACCTTGCAAGTCTGAAAGCCCTTCTCCCCTCCCCTGCCTTGACTGTCCAGAGAACTAGGGAGGATCCGTTCTGAGATGCTTTCTCCACCCCCACCCCTCTTTGGACTCAGATGTCTCTTCTCAGACCATTGTCTAGGCTGCAGCTCTTCCTCCTCTCTCCCAAGGTTGTTCTCACAGACCTCATGACAGTTCAGCCTTGAGACAAAATAATTGGGGGAAGAGGTGAGATGGGATAGGCCTTCTTACAACATCTGCAAGGATATTCTGCAAGACCTGTTCTCCCTTGCCTCAGAGTGCAGGACATGGACTAACGGATTTAAGTTATAGGTAGCTAATTTCCAGTTTACTATTAGAAAATACTTTCTAACAGTAAACACAGTTCAACAGTGAAACCATTTCTGGTGGGCTCTCCTTCATTAGATGGGTTTGAGCAAAGGCTAAGAAGCCATTTGTCTAAGATTCTTTCGTTTGGTTTTCTATGGTTGTATATACCTCCCCATGTTATTGGAGAACCAACTCCGCCCTACTGAAACGATGGAACGAAGCAAGCAAAAATGGGTGCTTCCAGCCAGACGTCTCCTTGTGCTACTGTCAGAGCTTTTGGATAGGCAAGGTCAGGAAACTGGAACTGGTGGGATTTCGGGAATGATTTTTATTTCAGTAACAGAATCTTGAAAGCCTATCAAAGCCCTTCTCTACCTCTACTTATACAGTGGTACCTCGGGATACGAACTTAATCCGTTCCGTGACTCTGGTTGCAACTCGAGTTGGTCTCAAGTCGAGGTAAAGTTTCCCATAGGGTTCAATGTAAATCCGGTTAATCCGTTCCGCCCTCCGAATTTGGTCGCAACCCGAGGCGAATTTCCCCATAGGGTTCAATGTAAATCCGGTTAATCCGTTCCGCCCTCCGCCCGAATTTGGTCACAACCCGAGGCAATTTCCTCTTCAGAGCCTGACTCCCGCCAAGCCTGCTCTGCATTTTCTTTGGAGCCATGCTAACACGCACACCAAAAACCTTCACAAAACACCACAAAACACACCACGAGCCTCACCGAACATCTCCTTGCTACCGCGACCTCGCCCACAGGAAGCCGCGACTGCGTGACAGCAGGGAAAATGGCCGGGGATCCGGTTCGTAAGTAGAGGCAAGTTCATAACCCGAGGTAAAATTTTCCTGCCGAAGCTGGTCGTAACCCGAAATGTTCATTAGTAGAGGCGTTCGTATCCCGAGGTACCACTGTACTTAACAAAATCAAGGCGGAGTTATTCTGAGTTTCTTTCTCATACTTTCCTCTTTCCCAGGACTTAATTGTCTTTTGGGGAACCTTCTCCCTTAACCTTCCACTCCCCAGTCTCATAATTAGACTGTCATTCCATCAGAGCTACCGATCAAAAGACAGTGTTTTTCCCTCATTTCAGAATTTTCTATGGGTTGGTGGAGTTATCATTGGAAGATAATGATTTGATGGACCCCACATAAGATACTGATCTTGAGACAGCTCAACAGCACAGCACAAGCCTTTGGGGGAAGCACCCAAGGTTTGGTGCCTATGGAACGTACTGCCCTTCTGCTCCACGTTGGCTCCTGCTGGAAAACAAAGAATCCTCTTACCGTGATCCTTACACGTGGTCTCCGCAAGGGGCTTCCTCAGAGCTCGAGATGTTCCTTGTGTACATGGTAAGCAAATTGGCCTGTGAGGGAGAAGCACCAGAGAGACATCAACTGTACCTCATCATGACTCTTGAGCTTCAGCCCACATCTTGTCTAATGGAAGTTCAGGCTGCTTCTTCCCTATGCAAAGTGGCCACAATGGTGTGAGAATTGCTTTCAAACTAAAATAAGA
This sequence comes from Python bivittatus, assembly GCF_059951505.1. NCBI lineage: Eukaryota > Metazoa > Chordata > Lepidosauria > Squamata > Pythonidae > Python > Python bivittatus. Next base: position 65,811 of record NW_028277036.1, on the reverse strand, counting down.
CAGGAAGCACCATGCTGGCTGGAGAATTCTGGGGGTTGAAGTCCACACATCTTACAGTTGCCAAGTTGGAAAAACACTGACTTAAAACATACCACCCCATCAGTTTGCCTTTTAAATATGAAACAACCAACTTGTTTTTGACAATAAAAGACAGAGATAAAAAACTCACATTTTACAGAACTACATTAAAACAAATATCTCATCTATGATTGATTCTAATATTCCTTTGAATCAGAATTGAAAGTACTCTGCCATCTCTTTCTCTCTCTCTCTTTGTCCATGCAAGATCTCACCTTGCAAAGATGCTGAACTTAACTTTTCTACCAAGTTTTATCAGGGCGACATCATAATCATAGAATTCAGGGATTCCATGATCTCGTAGTTTTCCGATGGTGTATTCAGGGTGGATTTCGATTGCAGCCACAGAAAAGTTGTCTTTGCCTAGGAAACAGGAAGATGAGACATAGACTTTCTGCTGTCTTGGGCTGCATAGCTTATCACCAGATGATGAGATCCTCAGCTGATCTCTGCCCATCGGCTACTCTGAAACAGCAAGCCAGATGTGTCTTTTCCTGGTCAGCTGACTACCCTATTAGCTTCCTATTGACAGAGAATTGTGCTTACCAATTGAGACTGTGATCTGCTCAGCTGTATCATCAATACTGAAGCAGTGAGCCGCTGTCAAGATATAGTACTCGGAAACCAGGGTTCCTTTGCAGTGCTCAAATCCTGTTCCACCAACACGCTTTGATTGGAAGAGAAAAATCACTATGAATAATTCACAAAATAATGCTATGTACATTTACTTGGAAGTAAATCCCATTCTTTTCAATAGGACTAGTCAATATTCAACATTAACTCAAGAAGAAGTGTTGTTACGTCCTCCTATAAGTGCTATTGGATAGCCTTAGGTCCACCTTACTGTACCACACACTGAGCAATGATTGCTCTCTAACAGTTGCAATCAGCTACAACAGTTTCTGCCTTTTTCCACTTTTTACAGGTCCTTGGATAACTGCTGGGTAATGCTCTTTCAAAAATCACACTAGTAGAGAATCAAGGATGTAGAAAATATATCCTGTTATTAAAGGTCTGGAAAATCTGATTGGGTTACTGAATCCAAACAAGTTTCCTATCTTTTAATAAATAGTAACTGTCTGGAGAAAAGGTAATATTTCGCCAAGGTCTTAGCCTTGAAAAAAGGGAGAGTTAATACCTGGGGTCTTCCATGGGAACAAATTGTTGGACGTGTTTCTTCTTTAAGACTTTTCAAGGGAACAAGAGACCATCCCCACCCCGCTTAGCTAAGAAAGATGGAACTCGAAGCCTATAAAAAAACAGGGGGCAGAAGGAACTAAGACAAAAGAGAAAGAAACAGAGATGAATTTTGGATGCAGAAGATGTGATCTTGCTAGCATCCACAAAAGCAGAGGGCAAAATCTCCACCTCCACAGCTTTGGAGAACTTGTGTAATTTATCCAGTCCCAGGGACTTGAATTCATTCAAAACTGCTAGGTGTTCTCTCACCATGTCCTTGCCTCTTTTGACCTGCATTTCTCTTCTGTCCCCCACAATGTGACTTCTCACAAGATGGACCGTTTTTATCTTCTCCAAAAGGACAGATGCCAAAACACAAATGAAGCCACTCGGCCTTCTGCCCGTTTATTTCTTCTTTTATAGACATGCTTTGTCTCTCAGGCTGATGTGAAGTGTCTTTTTTTTTTTTTTAATTTATATGCAGACTTAGATTCTCCCACTCCTGCAAGGACTTGTTGCCTAGTTTTTGAAAAGATGCACTTTGGAGCAGTGAATCTTTTATTATAAAAGTCTGAGAGAGTTTTCTGCCCACAATAATAATCATAATTGAGTCAGTCACTGCTATCTAGGTCATCCCGACTGTTTGGACATTTGCAGGATCCCAGGTTCTTAGCTCCTGCCTGCTCCCGTGGATCTCTCTGTGTCCAGCACAAAGGAAATTCACTGAGACTTCAGGGGCATTTTCATCTTAAATGATCAGAGGACTGGAAAATTCTCGTCCTTCCAGGTTCTCTACAGGCTGAAACTTTCCTGACTCCATTCCTTAAAGTTTGCTTTCTTTACTTTACTGAACTTCCTTTAGCTGCACAGGAGACTCACGCTTTCTCCTTTAAAGACCTTTTTGAATATTTACTTCAGTGGCTAGAGTTCGTAAACCTGCTGGAGGTTGAAGTGTTCCATGTGTGCAGGATAGCGTTCCTCAGGGCAGGAATTTGACCTGAGCAATGATGTGGGAAGCAGGTTTTATAACTTCACAGAAAGGAGATTTATTGACAAGAAAGATATGGTAGGGATAAGCGAAGCCTAGCACCTAGCTAACTACAGTACATCCTACCAGAAGGAGCATGTGCTCTATGTATGTGTGCTGGGAGCAAATGCAGAAGGAAGCGACATGAGATAACTATCTCTTAGACCAAGAGCAAGCAGAATTACAGACAAAGAGAGAACATAAAGTAAACCCTTAACTCTCTCTTTGGTCCCTGGTGATTGGGAGGTCATGAGCTGCTGAGTCAATGCCACTGAATCTGCATCTCCAACAAATATGGTGTCAAGATCAAGGAAAATCACCATCCCTCTCTATTCTGCATCCAGGTCTGGGCATTGCATTTTAGGAGGGACTATGACAGACTGCAGCATGTCCAGAGGTCAACAATCAAGATGATAAGAAGGAAAACCAGATGAGGAACGGATGGAGCCAATGGGCATGTTATCTTGGAGAAAATAAGACTGTAGAAAGACATGATAGCTTTGTTCAAATATGTGGAGGGCGGTCATGTAGAAAAGAGGGTACAATTGTTCAGAGTTCTTCCAACAGACAGGACAAGAAATTATGGGTTGGAATTATAATGAAACAGGTTTCTATTGGACAACAAGAACATTTCCAAATGGTAAGAGCTTTTCAACTGGGACACAAGGCTTCCTTGGGAAGGGGTGGACTCTCCTTCACTGGAGGCATTTAGAAGCTGGATGGCCATTGGTTGGGCATGCTGTCATAGTGGGTTCCTGCACTGGGTAAAGTCTGGACTAGATGAACTTCAGGATCACTTCCAACCCTGACATTCTTTAACTTTGATGGGATTTGACCTACTTCATGCAAAATGAAGTAGGAGGTGGCTGGGGGCTTGGACAGGATTGCACCTCTCTTGGCCCATCGCCCCCGGCACTCCCCATGGTTCACAGAGGAGTTAAGGGAGCTGAAAAGGGCTAAGAGACATCTAGAGTGCCTCTGGCAGAAAACTAAGGATGAGTCTGACGAAACACGGGTTAGAGCCGCTATTAAGGACTACCTAGTGGTGGTAAGGGCGGCGAAACGTCAGTATTTATTGCATCCTCAGAGTGTCACCCAGCAACCCTGTTCAGGATCACTTGGTCCCCCCTGGGTAGGGAGGGCTTGGAGGACTATTTACAGGGCCGTGCAGAGGAATTGCTGAACACCTGACAGATAAAATCGCTCAGAGCCATTCTCAGTTGGAGGCCAAGCGTGAGGCAGGTCCAGTGGAGTTGCCTGGGAAACACTCTTACCCAATTATCTGGGAACAGTTTGATCCTGTTGCCCCTGAGGAAGTGGACAGGGTCCTTGGGGCTGTTAGTGCGGCTACCTGTATTCTAGATTCTTGTCCTCCTGGTTAGTTAATGCCACCAAGGAGGTGACTTTAGAGTGGATACTGGCGGTGGTCAATTCATCCTTACAAGAGGGGGTGTTCCCGAAGCCTTTCAAGGAGGCTTTGGTCCACCCCCTCCTCAAGAAACCATTCCAAGATCCCACCCTTCTGGACAAATTTTGTCTAGTCTCCCACCTTCCCTTTCTAGGAAAGGTGGTGGAAAAGGTGGTCGTGTGGCAGCTTCAGAGGATCCTGGAGGAAACGGATTATCTGGACCCCTATTGGTCAGGTTTCAGGTCCGGTTATGGGACAGAAACAGCATTGGTTGCACTTTTGGATGATCTCTGGCGAGAGTGGGAAGGCGGTAGTGCATCCATCCTTGCTCTTCTTGACCTCTCAGCGGCTTTTGATACCATCGACCATGGTATCCTTTTGGGTCGGCTGCAGGAGTTGGGGCTGGGTGGCACAGTGCTGTGCTGGTTCAGCTCCTTTCTCCAAGGCCGAACTCAATTGGTGTTGATAGAGAGTGAGAGGTCCAACCCAAGGCCCCTACTTGTGGGGTGCCTCAGGGTTCAGTGCTCTCGCCGCTCCTATTTAACATCTGCATGAAACCGTTGGGTGAGATCATCCGGCACCATGGGATGAGGTATCATCAGTATGCTGAAGATACCCAATTATACATCTCCATCCCGGGTGACCTAAGTGGTGCTGTGGCTACCCTATTGCGGTGCCTGGAGGCTGTAGGGGTCTGGATGGGGGACAATAGGCTTCAACTGAACCCTGGTAAGATGGAGTGCCTGTGGGTACAGGGAGCCTCAAGATCTAGGAGTTTGTCATCTTTGGTTCTCGTGGGAGTCACACTACCACAGACAGACCCGGTGCATAATCTGGGGGTCCTCCTGGACTCACGACTCCTGTTTGAAGAGCAGGTGGCAGTCATGGCTAGGAGGGCCTTTGCGCAACTTCATGTTGTGTAGCAGTTACACCCCTTCCTCGATCAGGAGGCCCTCTGCATGGTCACTCATGCCCTGGTCACCTCCTGGTTGGATTACTGCAATGCGCTCTACATGGGGCTACCCTTGAAGGGTATCCGGAAGCTACAGCTGGTGCAAAATGTGGCAGCGCAGACAGTTCTGAATGCCCCTCGGAGGCACATATAACACCGTTGTTACACGAACTGCATTGGTTGCCCGTTTGCTTCCAGGTCCAATTCAAGGTGTTGGTTATGAACTTTAAAGTCCTTTGTGGCACAGGACCAGGTTATCTGAGGAGCCATCTCGCCCCTGTTATATCAGCCCACCCCACTCGGTCCAGCAGAAGGGGCATGTTTGCAGATCCCACCAGTCAAGGAATTTCGACTGGTGGGATCTAGGAAGAGGGCCTTTTCTGCTGTGGCCCCCACTCTGTGGAACAACCTACCTCCCGAGGTGCGGTGTGCCCCCACTCTCATAGCCTTCAGGAAAGGTGTGAAATCCTGGCTGTGCCAGAAGGCCTGGGGGCCAGATGGGGGTTCGCACCAGTGGAGGTGGCGTGTGGGGTAATTGATTTGTCCCTCCATCATCTTGAATGTTTTTAGTATCTATGTATAGGGTTTGTTTTTACATTTGATTTTTAATGGATTCATTACTTTTAATTATTTATGGGGTATTTTAAATTGTTTATGGGTTTTTTATTTTAATTGTGAGCTGCCCAGAGTCACCCGTTGGGGAAGATGGGCGGTATACAAATATAATAATAAATAATAAATAAATAAATAAACATGCCTACTTTGCTTTGACTCCTCTGCTTCAATGGATTTCACCTACCTAAACCTGCCTCTCTCACATACCATTGGCTTCCTTACAAATCCCATGTAATGGCTGAATAGGCCATGCTGTGCTCACAGTGCTTACAAAATTGGGAGAAGTATAATTATAGGCCCAATGTTTTGCTCCCTTGGGGGGAAAATAATGTTGCTGTCCAAACTCATTTGGTTAGTGCTGGTCTAAGAGGCTTTCCCCACTTGTATTCCAGTTAACATCTTGTGGAGTCCTTGGGGTTCTCTAAGCTTGGTTGTTTTCTTGCAGACATGTTTGTTACCCGGCTAATTAGCTAGCCTAGCTGGGTAACGAAACGTCTGCAAGAAAACAACCAAGCTCAGAGAACCCCAAGGACTCCACAATGCAACCCTGAGCTTCATAGGTTCTCTTCTCTCAGTTCACATCTTTCTTCTGCAACGTCCCCATCAAGTTGCCTCCAACTCATCCCCAGCCGATGGATAGGACAGGCTTAAATAATACTTCATATGCTGGTGTTAAAGTATTTTCATCCTTACTCCAATATTGTCCAACGGCAGTCTCAAGACATGTAAAATCTATTAAACATCCCAGACAAAGCCCGTAAGAAATGAGGAATGCCAAATCTTCATCAGACAATAACTAAAGAAAGCATACTTCTTTGAGCTCGATTCTGCTCCAAAGACCAGGCTTACCCTGATGGTGATTTTGGTGTTCCAGGGATATTTCATTTGACCGTCTGCTGTTTTATGCTCTTTCCCCAAGCCACACATAGGCAAAGTTTCACTCTCATCTGGGAATAGAAAGGAACTTTTCTCAAATCTTTGAATTTTCTATAAAAGCTGAGGGCAAAATGGCCTGGAGGTTAGGCAAGAGACTATGACCCAAGAATTACTTGAGAAGGTTGAGAAGGGAAAGAGAGAGGATAGGTAGCAATGGGAAGTCACACTCCACAGGAAAAGTGGGAAGAATTCTGTGAGGGAAGGTCCTTAAGCTCAGTGGTTTTCTGAGAAGGATTAAATGCCCTATAGAAGCATGCAATGAAATCAACAAAATGTAGATTCAGATTACCAATCATTTTATCAAAGGCTTCTTGCAGATCTGGAAAATCCTTCAGTTTGAAGAAATGCCTCTCTTTAGCTTTATCTGATGCCAAAGCATTCATGTTTTGCACGTTTATCATATTCCCAACACCAAAGGCATAAATATCTGCAGGGAAGCATGGATGAAACATAGGTTGGTAGAGAAATACTAATGTTCCTGATAAAAAACAGGCAACAGCAGTTTGTAGTGGTGAGTCTTTAACAAGGTGTTGCAATCTTTGTTGTCTTCCTGGCTAGAACCTGGCTATAATCGAAAATCTCCAGACCTTTTATGGCTTATCTTGACTCATCAGCTACTAGCTTGGGGAGGAGACTCCCAACCTGGCTGGACTAGATTAGAATCTTTACTGAAGACAAAAATGAACAGTTGGTTGCCCGCTGCCATTTTCAAAGATGTAAATTACTTTTATACTTGTATGGATTTAAACCCATAGCTCCTTTCTTCTGAACTTCTGAATTGACTGATACTGGTCAGGGCATTTGGTGGCCTTGAAGTCAAGTGGTTGTTAAACTGTGATGTTCACTTCTAGCCTGGAAACTTCTGATTTTCTCCTCAACACCCACATTTAGGAGTTTTCATCTAGCATCAGAATTCTCTCACTGACCAATCACTATACTTTTAAACAAGGCAATTATGTGCATTCTTAATCGGCAAGGAGACCAACACAAGAGTAGTAACCCTCTTGAAGGATGGAGGACAAACCTGTTTAGATTTCCACAGAATGCAAACTTAAAGAGGTTTACACATCTTAACCAAAATTTCCATTTTTTTTTTTTTTTAATCAGCACTCAGTTGTTACCGACTCTGCAGTGACTGCTTGGACGAGTCCTTTTGCAGGTTTCAAGGCAAGGTGTTTCGGAAGTGGTTTGCCAGTGCCTCCTTCCTAGAGCAGAGCCCAGCTGGCGAGCGCAGGAGGCGGGGTTTCTGTTGCTTCGCGCCCTTTTCGGGCATGCGCGGTTTTTCGCGCTTACCGGCAACTGCTCCCCACTCCTTTTTGCAAGGCGCCGCCAGCATTTTTCCTCCCACCGGAGTGAGAGTACCCATTTATCTACTCACGTGAGTTTTCGAACTGTTGGGTTTACAGGAACTGGGGAGGAAACGAGCTCACCCTGCTAACGCAAAGGCTGGACTTGAACCGCTGAAGCGTCGACCATTTCTGGCCGGCAACTTTCAGCGTCATTAAGCCACTGCGCCACCGCGTCCCCAAAATTTCCATACAAGAACCAAAATTCTCAAATATCATTTGAAATCTGCAGTCCCCCAAATTCTGCAATGCAGTTCACCAACAATAAAAAGTGTATTTTAGGAAAAAGATCCATACAAAAATGATATATTTATGAGAGTAATGTACAGAACTGAATTCTATGCAAACTCCAGATTCGTCCATTCCTGATGTACTCTAACAATTTGTGTGTCAGTGTGTATGCCTTCAAGTCAGTCTTGACTCCTGACAACTCTCTGGACAAGTTCCTGCATTTCTCTTGGCAAGGTTTTTGTAAGTGCTTTGCAACTGCCTTCTTCCTAGGGCTGAGAGAAGGGGCTTTGTGCTTAAGGAGGGGTGGGGGCTAGAATGCATGATATCCCAGTTTCTAGGCTGGTACCTTAACCACTACTCCAAATTGACTCTCACTCTGACAAATATACTCCTATACTGTATGTGAGTTTGTGCTAGCCAAGATGAACTGCACTGAAGGGGCAGCAAGGCTCTCTCTCTCTCCCCCCTGCCTCTCCTTCTCCCTCTCCCTACCTATCATCTATCTATCATCTAGCTATCTAATTTATATAGATGTCCACATCCACATAAGACTCTGTATGGAGTCCTTTCTTCTGACCCAGCATTCCTGAACCTAGAAAACTGGATTGCTGTTGACCTTGTTCTTGGGTTGCCATTGTGGGGGGGGGGGGACAGGAGGTGGTACCAACCTTAGCTGTGACTGCTCTACAGGTGGCAGGGTGTCAGTGCCATTGTGTGAAGTGGGGCTGTAAGGATATGTTGGGAATACTGTGTGGGTACTGCCCACCCTTCAGCCCAGCAGAAGCCCAGCTTCTGAGAAGCTGGATCTTGTCACTAGGTTGGTGTAGGCCTCTCCCCAACTACTGGTGCTGGGGGATTTCTACTCCCTTGTCCTGGGTCTGGGGTCTAGGAAAACTCCATAATTCATACCATCCATGGCAGCCATGGTCCCAAGTTGTTTAATCACTGGCCTGATAAATATGCTAGACCTAATTTTTGCCTCACAGTAGTTGATTTGTTATCTGAACATGAGAACACTACTCTGAGTCCTTTGCAAGATCAGATCATTTCCTCGCCCAAATAAGGTTTGTTTGTCACTGCCTGAAATTGTTCCAGATGCTACGAAGAAGGGAGTGGAATGAACTCTTCTGAAGAGTCATCCTGTGATGGAATGGAATTATGAAGGCAAGGCTCAGAGAGATAAACATTTTCTTAGCTCGCCGGAGAAGCGTGGGAGCTACAAGAGGATGAGACTGGCACCTCCCTGGGGAATTCACATGTTGTGACTGGCTGACTTGGGAACTGGGGTTTCAGTCTGGGAAGATTCTTGCTAGAGGTTGTAGCTAATAAACATAGCTGAACTGAATTTGCATTGTCTCTTGGAGTTCCTTGGGCTAGGCCTGAGGCCTTCTTCAGGGCAAATCTATATTCAATTTGTGTGTTAATTTCACTTGGTGTTATATTCAACTGGGAATGCAGAAATTGCTTTTGTGATATGATCTACTCTCTATTGTTCCTTGGGTTAAGATACAAGAGGTGGATCATAGAATTAAAACAACAACAATAAGCCAGTGGCTTAAGGTTTAAAACATTGTGAAATTCTGGCCGTGTAATGATGATGGTTCAAAGCACTTTTCTCCTCATTTCCTTCCCAATCTATGCATCATCAGGACTTACCCAAGTATTCATTGCGGGGATTCGAATGGGATTTCCCTATCCTGAGGAACTCCTTAATGCCCCTAATGGCAGAAATTGGATCACCACCCATGTTGTAGTCACCTGAAGGATGAGAGTATGAGTTATTATACGGCAGCAGTGTTTGATCAATTCACCCCTCAAAACCTTGGATGTGGCCCCACAGCAATTCCAAAGGTTCCATGGAACTGTAGAAATAATTCACTCCATTCAACTCAACTGAATTTGAATCGTTGTAATAAAATTAAGCCAGTGGTAGTTTTCTTTCAGCCCCACCATTTTTTTATGTATCATTTAAAGACCAAGTAGAGATCTTGACCTAAAAAGGAGGTTACATACATAGGAAGAGGCTTGAATCTGGGATGTAAGTAGACTCTGGAGGATGAGGGGAAAGAGAAGGGGGAAAGGATAAAAATATAAAGCAAGTTCTTCTGAATATACATACTAAGAAATATTTGAGCACTCTGTAGATCTAGTTTAAGCTGCAAAGTAGGGAATATATTCCTTATATTGATAGATATAATAAAAGTTCTTTCAAACAAACATTAAAAAGTAGCTACCCTACCAGCAAAGTAAGGTTTTGTGTGTGTGTGTGTTTCCTTACCATCACTCATGAGGATGATCACATGGCGTGTGGAATTGGAAATAGGAGGAGGGATTAATTTACGTCTCCTTTCATCAGCTTCCTGAGAGACCATCATTTCATAGACAGCTTGCAGGCCTTTGTTGATGTTGGTTCCTGGCTTTTGCCTATGGTCTAGAGAATAAAGAAGGAGGAGAAGGAGAAAAATGAACATACACTCTTTGCAGTTGGCTGGCCTTGGCAGATCTCATTCGGTATTCAGGCTACACATGCAGCTGCAATATAACCTAGCTGGTCTTCAGACCCCGCTTCAGAAAAACATCAACAGCTGCCATTCTTCAGTGTTGAATTTTTTTTCATCCTCAAGATTTCTTATGCTATTAAGCATTCTGAATGCATGTTAATACTTCCTAGTTGGTAGGATGTAGGCAACAATATCTTGGCTTCCAAAATAGTCTATACAGTAGACTAGAGATTCTAGCTTGCATAGAATTGCATGAGAACACTTGAGGTAAACCATGCTTGACTTGGGTTAAGTTTGATGTATTCTGGCCAAAACATGCCAAAACCAACCAGTTCTGGTCTTACAGTTAGGTTATGCTGCATATGGACACGTAACCACATTGGTAACATAGTCTACACCTTCTTTATCTTACTAAAAAGTGTTATGTGAAAACCTCAAGTGACCAAAGCCACGATGGATAGTAGAGTACGGTACCATCTGGGGATGATCATGTCTCATGAAGGATTGAGATTAAAAATTTAAGATAGCATAGCATGACCTAAAAAGAGAAATAAAGGTATAATGAGTGTCTGTGAACCTTAGAAAAAGTGGAAGGAAGTCACATATTTGAATGAAGGTGGTTTGATCTTAAGGAGTGCAGTTGATGAATACATGTAAACATGTAAAGGCATAGATTTAACTAGTAATAAAAGGGCTACAGGTGTTCTAGGTTGTTGTGGATAAGTATAAAAGTAGGAATCATAGACTGATATTAGTTCCATGTTAGACTACAGTGGATGGTGATAATGAAAGATCCAGGAATGACTTTGGGAAAAAATTGAACAATATTCTGAATGCATCCAATTCAGGGGGAATTTTTTCTGCTAGATAATATCAGTGTATTGGTGGGAAGGGGAGGGAAGAGTACAGAAAATGTTATTAGGCCATTTGGAGATCCAAGAAGGAACGAGAAGAGTGATCTTAGAAAAAACTCTGTTGGTTTCAAATACATGGTTGAAGTATAAATCTATTCATGCATACACAGTGCAGAGGATGACTGATTTGGTAAAATCATCACTTTGATGATTTTTATGACAAAAGCAGATAATTTGTAACAGATACAAGGGGGATGGGAGGTTCTGAACTTGAGACAGACCATATCTTAGTGGTGTATACAAAAATTAGAAAATAGATCAATTCCCAGTAGAATGATTGGAAAGGGAATGTAAGGAAAAAGACTTAAGGAGGCAGAAACCACTTGGAATAGAATGGAAAATGTTACAGAGTGCCATGTAAGTGTGTGAAGTTATTTACTGGAAGTATGAAAAAGGCTTCTTAGTGGTATTATGAAATGAAAAGGTTGTGGATGAGAAAAATGTGTATTAGAGAATGATTGCTATAAAAATGAGTATGAGAGATAGCTCTTTTATTATGTGTTTAGAGATTAAAAAATAGTTGCAAATAATATGGTTAAGGATGATAAGGAATATTGAAGATTAAAAGAGGAATTGCAATTTTGGTGCAAAGAAAATATGGAGAATAGGTAAAGAGCTCTAAACAAGGCCCTGAATGTGATTAGAAACAAAAAATGATGAAATGATTTGGGATGAAAACGAAGGGAGGAATGCTGGAAGATTATACTGAAGCTTCATGTGGTATGACTGTGATATGTCAAAGAGTGGACTTGAAATGAATGTAACAAATGTTACTGTTCAAAAAAAAAACTTCATGGAAAGGAAGTAATCAATGTGAAAATTCTGAAAAATGGTAAGGCTGCAGGTGTAGATGGTGTAACTGGAGAATTCTTAAAATATGGATGCGTTTTGCCTAATGGAATGTCTTGTTTCATTGCAGGAAGTCTGAAACAGCACCTGTCAATTGGAAGAATACTGTTATGGTTCCCCTAAACAGAGTGAAAGATAACAAGAGAAAATGCAAAAACTAGAGGTGGATTGGTTTATTAAGTGTCCCTGGGTAGGTATTTGGGACAATTCTGATAGAAAGGATATGAGAGCACGCAATAACCGTCTCCCTGGCAAAAATCAGGAATATGCCTTACCGGTAAGTTTGACTTTTTCCATTAGTTCAATCACCCAGGCCACATCACTGCTGTTTGGATTCATTGTGTTCAAAACCTCTTTGCTATGGGTGGCAAAAGTGACGATGCCGTAATTGGGGAAGATGTCATAACTGGAAATCTACAAAAGGAAGCCAGGAGGCAAGAAGAAGCATGACTCACACTGCATTCTCCACCTGAGTTTGTTAACATCCAGTCCCAAGGGCAATGTGAGAATCTCTCAAAGGACATTATTCCCCTTCGGCACACAAAGTCTCCCCACCCCCAAGCATTTGCTGGTGAGGGAAGGTTATAAATCCCAGGCCTCTCCCACTGGCCTATTCTCACTGACTTAGGCTTACCCATGTGGCAACATCCACAAAGTTCTGGAATGCCCTGTTCTAGAACTGCAAAGTTCTAGACTGCCCTGTTCTGTAACTTCTGCAATACCCTATTTCATTCTGTTCTGTTCCGTTCCGTTCCATTCCGTTCTGTAACCTGCAATACCCTATTCTAGAGCTTTGCCGAAGTTGCCACATTGGTGAGGCACAACAGCAGTCAAGCCATCTCAGTAGAGAAGCTAACAATAAAGAATGTTAGTCTTGTATTCAGCCCCTCAACCACCTGAAGGCTGCTTAGAGATGCACATACCTCAGTATAAATCTATTCTATCTGACTGTTCTTGTTTTAAGAAAAAATACCCGAAGAGCAACTATGAATTATCAAGGGGTTGACAAGTAGGTAGAAGGACTAAGGAAACCTCAAAAGGATAGCGAACCTTGCCACAATTTTTGGCAGCCATCATCAAAAAGAGTACCAAGAGGTGCTGCAAGGAGGATCAAAGATCTTTAGCTTAAAGACTTTTTTTTTTTTTGGTCTGCTCTCAGTAAAAGTACCCTACGTAGGACTTGGCCGGGGGGGGGATCCTTTGGGGATCCCCCTGAAGAAATGTTGTCTTCGAGCCCCATGTTGGGTGCCAGAAATATGTAAGGTTTTGTAGCCCAGAATATATACTTTCCAATGAGACTCTAGACCGAGTTTTTCTAAAGAAAGTTCAGCTTTTATTTTGGCCAAGAGAAAAGCAGGGTGGACCACTCTCTGTCCGACTGGCAGAGGGAAGACAGAGAACAGCCACACCCTAAAACAGTTTACAACAGCTTTTATACCTTTTTGTCATCAGGAAGCATCTAGGAGGAGGGCCACACACACAAGTGTGCCCACCTTCTAAGGTTGACATAACATTAGCTTTTTTTTTTTTTTTTGTCTGCGCTCAGTCATTGCTGACCCTACGGTGATTGCTTCGACGAGTCCTTGCAGTTTTCAAGGCAATTGTTTCGGAAGTGGTTTGCCAGAGCCTCCTTCCTAGGGCAGAGCCCAGCTGCCGAGCGCAGGAGGCGGGGTTTCCGTTGCTCCGCGCCCTTTTCGGGCGACTGCGGTTTCGCGCTTTACCAGCAACTGCTCCCGACTCCTGTGCAAGCGCCGCCAGCATTTTTCCTCCCACCATAGTGAGAGTACCCATTTATCGACTCACGTGCGTTTTCGATCTGTTGGGTTGACAGGAACTGGGGGAGGAAACAGGCGTTCACCCTGTTTACGCGAAGGCTAGACTCGAACCGCCGAAGCGTCAGCCATTTCTGGCTGGCAACTTTCAGCGTCATTAAGCCGCTGCGCCACCGCGTCCCCTAGCTTAAAGACTAACTCTTTTTAAATCTGATGCTGTTCATATCTTCCCTTCCACATATTGATATGACTTTGCTCCTTCATTCTCAAACCTCCACAGAAAGACCAGAACCTATTTCAAATATTGGCCATCCTGTTCAAGAGATTAGACCTTAATTCAGGGTTAGGATGTCCCTTAGTTTCCACTAGACTGTCTCTTTTTCATCTGTTTTTTCTATAAAAAAATGTTTTAAATAATAATAAAAAAGAAATTGCCATGCTGCAAAGCAGACTATACTAGCCTTTAGCCTCGTTTTTATTTGCCAGAATGGCTTTCAGCTTTACAAAGGTCCCTATGGGATGGTAGTGAATATTTTGTGAAGTTAATTCATCCAGCAAATGAGAATTTTATGTCTGGCCATTCCCACAGCAGCAGTCATTTCTCAGTGGCTCCCCACATTTCCAGTGTGCCCTTGATCTAAAATGTTGTTTATCCCTGCCTTAATTTCATCATTTAGACACTGTATGTCAATCTTGACAACTTTAAGACATGTGGACTTCAACTCCCAGAATTCCCTAGCCAGCCATGCTGGCTGGGGAATTCTGGGAGTTGAAGTACACATGTCTTAAAATCGCCAAGGTTGAAAAACACTGGTTTAGAACTAGTATCAGGGCCCCCTTGGTACAGCACTGAGCAAAGAAAGTTTCTGACTTTTCCATACCTTCTCAATCAACTTGATTGTAGCATTCCGTGTCTCCTGGAAATGTCGTTTAGAAATACTTCCTGAGGCATCAAGGATAAAGTAGATGTTCATTGTGCTGCCTTTCTTAATGTCAATCCTATGCTTCTGTGTAGAGGCTGGGAGATGAAAAGAACTAGAATTCATGTCTTGTTTCCCCAATTACAGTATGTGCAATTTTGACATATTGGACATTCCTTATAGGGAATCAAGGAATTGCAACTTGATGGCATATAATCAATCAATCAATTTGTAACTGCCCACAGTCACTCTGCAGTAAGATGGGCAGTGACAAATTTGAAATATAAATAAATATCAAATCAATCAATCAGTCAATCAATCAATCAACTGGAATAGTTGATCTGAGGCCCCAATTTTTGTTTCATTTTTTTAATTTCTGAAGCTCAGGTGTGTTATTGATTCTGTAGCCCAAGTGGCATTGTTCATTTGATGAGCCAAGTCATCAGACTATGAAGATGCCAAGATATGCAAAAATGCAACACTCTTTACGAAAATGGGGATGGCCAAGTCTCTCTCTCCCTATATTCACGCACCCCAATGACTGAGCATGCTTAATACATATAAAACACTGGCTTAACACTGAAGGGGAAAACTATAACATGATGGTGGAGGTGCTACTGGAATGAAATAACCTTGAAGAAGGTACAGCTAATTAGCACTCTGCACTGCAACATATTGGTGCAAGTTTCATTGATGGAAATTAGAATTAGAAGCTATTCTCTTGACATCTGGTAACATCTCTGTATTTTGGGGTGAGATTCTACCCAGAGCTTCAAGAGTGTGGTATTGGTCAGGATAGAATAGAATAGAATAGAATAGAATAGAATAGAATAGAATAGAATAGAATAGAATAGAATAGAATACTTTATTCGCCAAGTATGAGACATACAAGGAATTTGACTTCGATGCAATAAGCTCTCAATGTGTTTGCATAACATCAGGAAATAACGAATAATAAAAAGTAATAACGTTATATACTAAAACTATGCAGTCAGAAGAGGAGAATTGGAGGAAGAATAATACTATGGCTATTGACTAACATATATTCATTTTTAAAAGGAGAAGCTATTGTCTAGCATATATTCACATTTAACAGAACATTATCAGTCACATCTTAGCAGCCATATCTTATCATGCAATGTCAATCACTTTGTCATGCTGCATTAATTAGGTGTTCAGCAGAGCAATGGCATGAGGGAAAAAACTGTTCTGGTGTCTAGATGTTTTAACATACAGTGGTCTGTAGCGCTGTCCTGAGGGAAGAAGTTGAAACAATTGATGTCCAGGATGAGAGGGATCTGAAGATATCTTCTCTGCCCTCCTTTTGACCCTCACAGTAGACAGATCTTCTATAGAAGGCAGGCGGGTTGCAATTATTCTTTCTGCAGACTTAACTATCCGTTGGAGTCTGTACAGTGGAACCTTGGTTCACGAACTTAATTCGTTCCGCGACTCTGGTCGCGACCCAAATTGGTCGCGACCCAAAGCAAATTTTCCCATAAGGTTCAGTGTAATTACCATTAATCCATTCTGGCGTGGAGGACAGGGAGGCAGTTACTGCTTGGAGGGAGAGTCCCCCTCCCTACAACCACGTGTCAGGGGTGGAAAAATGGCCGTGGACCATGTTTCAGGGGCAGAAAAATGGCCACGGACCACGTGTCAGGGGCGGAAAATGGCCGCGGACCACGTGTCGGCGGGAAAATACCCGCGGACCATGTGTCAGGGGCGGAAAAATGGCCGCGGACCACGTGTCGGGCGAGAAAATGGCCGTGGACCACGTGTCAGGGGTGAGAAAATGGCCACGGACCGTGTCACGGGAGGGAAAATGGCCGCGGATCCTGTTCGTCACCCGATCCGGCGTTCGCGAACGGAGGCAAAATTTTGTGACCGGAGCTGTTCGTGACCCGAATTGGTCATGAACAGAAGCGTTCGTGACCCGAGGTACCACTGTATCTGGTTGTGGAGTCAAACCAGACAGTTTTAGAGGAACAGATAACAGACTCAATGGTTCCTCTCTTAAACTGCCAAAAGCTCCTGAGGTAATTTAAACTTCCTAAGGTGACACATGAAGAACATTCTTTGTTGTGCCTTTTTGATGATGGTTGTGATGTTAAGCATCCATTTCAGGTCTTGGGAGATTATAGAACCCAAGAACTTGAAGGACTCTACTACTGATACTGGGCTGTCAAGTATAGTAAGGAGAGGGGAATTAGAAGGGTTCTTCTTAAAATCCACAATCATCTCCACAGTTTTGAGTGTATTCAGTTCCAAGTTGTTATGACTGCACCACAAGACCAGTTGTTGAACCTCCCGTCTGTATGCTGACTCATCTCCATTTCGAATGAGACCAATGACAGCTGTATCATCTGCGAATTTCAGAACTTTAACAGAAGAGTCTTTTGAGGTGCAGTCATTGGTGTAGAGGGAGAGAAGCAACGGGGAGAGCACACATCCCTGAGGAGCACCTGTACTGATTAACCGGGTACTAGATATAGTTTTGCCTAACCTCACGTGTTGTTTCCTATCTGTTAGAAAGCTGATTATCCACCTACAGGTAGGGTCAGGCACAGTAAGCTGGATCAGTTTGTTGTAAAGGATTTCTGGAATAATAGTATCAAATTCTGAGCTGAAGTCCACAAAAAGAACTCGTGCGTAAGACTCTGATGAGGGTAGAAGACAGAAGACAGATACATCTATGAATAATAGCAACTGGTAGTCTGACAGACATCCACAGAGAGAAAATGGGGTTCACAGAGAAAGAGGGGTGCCCAAGATACTATGGGTAGAATCTTCTGCCTTGGAGGAACCCGATATTTCCTTCCATTTTTGCTCAACTAGTGATCTGCTTCTATATTCAGGAAAATATTACACAATGTCTTAATGGTGATGCTTTTAACAATTCTTATAGAAGGGAATATATGTAGCTCAGGGTTGAACTGTAGAGTCCTTGGTGCTCTCTGAGCTTGGCTGTCTGCTCGCAGACGTTTCATTACCCAACTAGGTAACATCATCAGTGCAAGGGAGTTCTGTTGGTCAACTCCCTTGAATGGCTGGTGTGGGTCTTCCGGGCTGTATGGCCGTGTTCTGGAAGTTTTGTTTCCTAACGTTTCGCCAGCATCTGTGACCGGCATCTTCAGAGCGCAGGAGCACAGACAGGAGCAGTTCTCTCTGTGCCCAGGATGATGTGACCCTTTTGTGTTTTTATACAGATGTGAAGGGGGGGGAAATTGGGGGGATGTGGGGTTGGGTTAACGAGTGGGTGCCTGTTTTGGTGTCAGAATATGCTTATCTTCCTGGGGATTAGGCAGGGTTTTTTCCCTCTATTGAGTGTTAACGAGTGGCTGCTGGGGGTGATTAGTATGTTCATTGTGTGAACTGTATGTTCATTGTGTGAACAAGCCTTCGACAATACAATTCCCTTGAATGTTTATGGAAAGAAGAGGGAATTTCTAAAAAAGCCCTCAGCACTCTCTTTCCATATTGAAATGAAATTCCATTAAATTGCCCTAGAATATTTTACTACTCAGAGGAATTGAGAGCATCTAACAACATAATTGTGCTCTTATTATGCTAGGAGGAAAATTATAGTGATCCAAGCCTGTTCCATCTACAAAGACTTACAGACATTTCTATTAGCATCTGCAGCTTCAGCAGTTTCCATCAAAGATGAGATGAACTTGGAGGCAACCTCTTGTGGGCTATCAAAAGTAAATGGCTCTGGGAAAGAACAGGAAGAGGTTGAATTAGCAACAGAACATCAAAAGATGATGCACAAAAATAGAGCTGATTTTTACGCAAACCACAATTAAAATATTAGGAAGGGAAGTTGCACATTCTGCTGCCCTGGGACCCTTTGTGACAAACATAGAAGACTCTCTGGTGCTATCAGTCTGGTCCATTTTATGGACATTATATATGCCATTATATATGTAATTAATATACTAGTGTTCTATACAGTTTTTAATGATGCATTTAATCTCTATGGTTTTTAGCAAAAATACCCTGTTATTACTGAAATGTTCTTTGAGACAATTTTCTCTACTCCCATTTTCTTGATGTCCTTTTTTTTACATAAAGCTTGCCTGCTTATTTATCTGATAGATATCCACCACAATCAAAAGACTCTTTGATAGCACAAATCTAATAAAACAGTAAATGAATTCCCCTGACTGTAAATACATGTATAAGAAAGTTCCCCAGGTTAAGTTTCTTCCCTGGTTTTGTATTCAGCTTTCAGACAATTGTTATTTTTCAGATGCACATTCCCTAAAATTATATTTATTGTGAATTTTTGACTGGTTTTGAAGGCTCTGAGATTTGTCCCAATCTTGATGTTGAAACCACAGTGTTCATTAGGGTGAAGTTCATCAACTAGCTTCAACAGAAATCTGTGGCTTATTTTTTCCCCCCCATTTCTAAGCTACTACATAAAATCTCATTTAAATCCTGCTTCCTGCTAATTGTGAAATAGAAAGGTCTTAATACGCTAGGAAGAATTTTGTAAGGAGGATGACAAAGCAAGTAAAACAAGAGAGAAATCCATTCATGGTCACCTAACCATGGTTTGGACATTATCTCTGAAGCTTGCCTCTGACCCACCCCCTGAATGCAACAACGAAACCAAACTGTATGGAAGGTATGGTATCGCTACACAATAAATCTGGTAATCAGGAACCCCTCTCACAGTCCCAGGGTTCACATTTTCAGCATTTAACCCTAATTTTCAGCTCCCATCAGATATTCCATCCCCTTTGCTCACGCCAACACTCTGGTTCTGTTCCACTCCAGATTCCTGATTCTTGGCAAGTCCGTTCAGAGGATCCCACAAGAATGAGACTACTTGCACAACGGTAGCGGACCCGGTACCCTATCCAATATTCATTGCCTTCTTTTTGGCCACCAATCGGAATACCTGGGTTAGGGCAGTGGCCACCTAAGCAGGAGAAGAGAGGACACCATTATAAATGGTCATTTTGACAATTTATCATCATGAAATATGTAACAGCATGAAATAACAGCAAATATGTTGCTATGTATGTATAAAATATCTGTCAGAACTCAAAAAGCCAAGAATTAAAGCTACATTCTTAAAGCTAAGAATTCTCTAAGTTGCTAATGACTTACACTTTTCTTATTTTTTTCAAGCATCCAGAGATTGCCTGTTTTTTAATCTATCCAGCGGGATAAACTGATTGACAGGTTTCTCTTTTAAGTAGTATCTCAATTGGACCAGAAACTGAATTCTTGCATGCTGATTTAGTTAATTTAGAGATCCTAATTCTCCAAGTAATTCTTCTGTTCAGCAAATTAAGATAGAGCTCATTTCTGGCTAAGTGTAAGGTGACCAACTGAGTATAGAAGCTGATGGAAGACAAAAGCCGACGCTGTCTTTTCAAAGACCAAAAAGAAAAGGAAGTCTAAAGTGAGAAGATTGGGAGGTCTTGCATGCAATTAACTGTCACACTCACTTCCGTCTTCACATATCGTCGTTTCTCCACTCCATTTCCCATTGGGGAGGCAGGTTCGGACTTTAGACCCCCCCATGGAGTACCCTGAGTAGCAAGCAAACGTGATCTTCTGGCTTACATTGTAATATGCCTGCCAGGGCTCATAGTCACCACTTGCAAATTCTAAAATCCTGTGGCAACGAACATCTGAAAGGAATAGCAGACATCAGTAGGTAGGATGGAGTACTTCATGGTCATATTCTGTAACTCACCCCATCTCAACAAATTAATCCTCTCCTTCTTGAGCTATTTGAGCATTCAGTCCTAAGACTGTGGACATCTGAAAATGGGCAGAGGTGTTGACAAGTTCCCCTAACTGGAACTCAATACCTTATCACAGACCTTCAGACTTTCCGTGGCTTGATTTGGTTCCTAGGCCAGAACCTGGCCAAAATTTCACAGTTGTGGCTTGGCTAGAGACAAATCTTCATTAGAAAGAAAAATGAAGCCAAGTAAAACAGTTGATAGCCTACTGCCAGATCATACATGTAATCTACCTGTTGCCTTTAGCCAGTCAATCAACAAATACTTTGTACCCAAGTATCAAATACAATTAACTTAACATAGTCAGGGTGGTTACATTAACAATAACTGGGCCCTTGACTTAATAGCAATTAAAAAAAAGTAAATAATTTCTTCCTGGGAATCTCCAACATAGTGGATCTGTAAATTCCTTCCTTATATCCCGATGGAAGATGCAGCCTAGGAAAACATGTGTCAAGGGTTTCAAGGCACCATAGTCACAGGGACAGATACCAGTAGTGGATTAATGCTTCGAAAAGTTCTTATCTAGGACTGATGAGAGAAATATGTTGAAATGGGCCTTTGTAAAGCAAATCTGGAACTGGGAAGTAACCCAGCATGGCTGTAGTGGGGCTGACAATGGCCATGGGTAGTGATGTACAGCCCCTTCATGGATCACTGCCTTGTCGTGGCAAAGGGGCTTGCGTAACTCAGTGAAGCCATGAGCTATACCGTGCAGGGCCACCCAAGATGGACAGGTCATGACAGGGAGTTCTGACAAAATGTGGTCCACTGGAGAAGAAAATGGCAACCCACTCCAGTATCCTTGCCAAGAAAACCCCCTGGACAATGTTAAAAGGCTAAAAGATATGACGCCGGAAGATGAGCCCCTCAGGTCAGAAGGTGTCCAATATGCTACTGGGGAAGAGCAGAGGGCAATTCCAAGTAGCTCCAGAAAGAGTGAAGCGGCTGGGCCAAAGCCGAAAGGACGTTCAGCTGTGGATGTATCTGGAAGCAAAAAGAAGGTCTGATGCTGTAAAGAACAATATTGTATAGGTACCTGGAATGTAAGATCTATGAACCAAGGCAAGCTGGATGTGGTCAAACATGAGATGACAAGATTGAACATCGACATCTTGGGAATCAGCGAACTGAAATGGACGGGAATGGGTGAATTTAATTCGGGTGACCATTATATCTACTACTGTGGGCAAGAAACCCTTAGAAGAAATGGAGTTGCACTCATAGTCAATAAGAGAGTGGGAAAGGCAGTAATGGGGTACAACCTCAAAAACGACAGAATGATCTCAGTGCGTATCCAAGGCAAACCATTCAATATCACAGTCATCCAAGTCTATGCCCCAACCACTGATGCTGAAGAAGCTGAAGTTGACCGCTTCTATGAAGACCTACAACACCTTCTAGAACTAGCACCAAAAAGATGTCCTTTTCATCATAGGGGATTGGAATGCTAAAGTAGGAAGTCAAGGAGTAATCGGAATAACAGGCAAGTTTGGCCTTGGAGTACAAAATGAAGCAGGGCAAAGGCTAATAGAGTTCTGTCAAGAGAACAAGCTAGTCATAGCAAACACTCTTTTCCAACAACACAAGAGACGACTCTACACATGGACATCACCGATGGTCAATACCGAAACCAGATTGATTATATACTTTGCAGCCAAAGATGGAGAAGCTCTATACAGACAGCAAAAACAAGACCAGGAGCTGACTGTGGCTCAGATCATGAGCTTCTTACTGCAAAATTTAGGCTTAAATTGAAGAATGTAGGGAAAACCACTAGACCACTCAGGTATGACTTAGATCATATTCCTTGTGAGTACACAGTGAAGGTGATGAATAGATTTAGAGGATTAGATTTGGTAGACAGAGTGCCTGAAGAACTATGGACGGAGGTCCGTAACATTGTACAGGAGGCAGCAACTAAAACCATCCCAGAGAGAAAGAAATGCAAGAAAGCAAAATGGCTGTCTGATGAGGCTTTACAAATAGCTGTGGAAAGAAGGAATGCGAAAAGCAAGGGTGAAAGGGAAAGATATAAGCAACTGAATGCAGATTTCCAGAGAATAGCAAGGAGAGATAAGAAGGCCTTCTTAAATGAACAATGCAAAGAAATCGAGGAAAATAATAGAATGGGGAAGACTAGAGATCTCTTCAAGAACATTGGAGATATGAAAGGAACATTTAGTGCAAAGATGGGCATGATAAAGGACAAAATAGGCAGGGACCTAACAGAAGCAGAAGAGATTAAGAAGAGGTGGCAAGAATACACAGAAGAACTATACAAGAAAGATCTTAATGTCCCTGATGTCCACGCTGGTGTGATCGCTGACCTTGAGCCAGACATCCTAGAGAGTGAAGTCAAGTGGGCCTTAGGAAGCATTGCTAACAACAAAGCTAGTGGAGATGACAGTATTCCAGCTGAGTTATTTAAAATACTAAAAGACGATGGTGTTAAAGTGCTGCACTCAATATGCCAGCAAGTTTGGAAAACGCAACAGTGGCCACGGGATTGGAAAAGGCCAGTTTACGTTCCAATTCCAAAGAAGGGCAATGCCAAAGAATGCTCAAACTATCGCACAATCATTTCACATGCTAGCAAGGTTATGCTCAAAATCCTACAAGCTAGGCTTCAGCAATACATGAACCGAGAACTACTGGATGTACAAGCTGGGTTTCGAAGAGGCAGAGGAACTAGAGATCAAATCGCCAACATTTGCTGGATCATGGAGAAAGCACGAGAGTTCCAGAAAAATATCTACTTCTGCTTCATTGACTATGCAAAAGCCTTTGATTGTGTGGATGACAACAAACTGTGGCAAATTCTTAAAGAGATGGGAGTACCAGACCGCCTTACCTGTCTCCTGAGAAATCTGTATGCAGGCCAAGAAGCAACAGTTAGAACCAGTCACGGAACAACCGATTGGTTCAAAATAGGGAAAGGTGTACGACATGTATACTGTCACCCTGCTTATTTAACCTATATGCAGAGTACATCATGAGAAATGCCAGGCTGGAAGAATCACAAGCCGGAATTAAGATTGCAGGGAGAATCATCAACAACCTCAGATATGCCGACGATACCACCCTAATGGCAGAAAGTGAAGAAGAACTAAAGAGCCTCTTGATGAGGGTGAAAGAGGAGAGTGCAAAAGCTGGCTTGAAACTCAACATTAAAAAAACTAAGATCATGGCATCTGGACCCATCAATTCCTGGCAAATAGAAGGGGTAGAAATGGAAGCAGTAACAGACTTCATTTATTTGGGCTCCAAGATCACCGGAGACGGAGACTGCAGCCATGAAATTAAAAGACGCTTGCTCCTTGGGAGGAAAGCCATGGCAAGCCTAGATAGCATATTAAAAAGCAGAGACGTCACCTTGCCGACAAAGATCCGCATAGTCAAAGCTATGGTTTCTCCAGTAGTAATGTATGGCTGTGAGAGCTGGACCATAAAGAAGGCTGAGCGCCGAAGAATTGATGCCTTTGAACTGTGGTGCTGGAGAAGACTCTTGAGAATCCCCTGGACTGCTAGGAGGTCAAACCAGTCAATCTTAAAGGAAATCAACCCTGATTGCTCATTGGAACGATCGATAATGAAGTTCAAGCTCAGATACTTTGGTCATCTAATGCGAAGAGAGATCTCTTTGGAGAAGA
Organism: Python bivittatus; assembly: GCF_059951505.1. Classification (NCBI taxonomy): domain Eukaryota; kingdom Metazoa; phylum Chordata; class Lepidosauria; order Squamata; family Pythonidae; genus Python; species Python bivittatus. Next base: position 41,659 of record NW_028277036.1, on the reverse strand, counting down.
CCCTGATGCTGGGAAAGATTGAAGGCAAAAGGAGAAGAGGACGGCAGAGGATGAGATGGTTAGATAGCATCACTGAAGCAATGAGCATGAAACTGGGCAAACCCAGGGAGGCAGTGAAGGACCGGAAGGCCTGGCACAATATGGTTCATGGGGTCACGAAGAGTCGGACACGACTTAACGACTAAACAACAACAACAAGTGATGTACAGATGGTTATCATCATTGTACTGATGATACCTCACCCTGAATCGACAGACGATGTCCCCCAATGGTTTTATGTAGATATTAAAAAGAATGGAGAGAGATTAGCATGAAGCATCCCACAGTGAAGTGGTCAAGGGCTCAACCTCTTCTACCCCCATCTCAAACTGGAACTACCACTCCTGAAGGAGCAGAACCATTGCTAAACATTGCCCCTAACCCTTACAGGCAGCCAAAAGGATACCATGGTTGATGATATCAAATGTTACTGAGAGACCCAGCAACAGGAGAAGCAAGGAGCAGGAGAAGCAAGACTGTACTTCCTCCATTCAGGCCATACTGCAGGTCATCCATAAGAGCAACCAATGGGGTTGCCTGAACCCAGACTGAAAGGAATGTAGAAAACATCCATGATCTTCTGTAGTTGTCACCCTACCACAATCTCTATCACCTTCCCCCTAAGGGGACAGTTGGAAACGGGGCAGAGGTTGTCCAGAATGGCTGAACCAAAAGATGACCTCTTCAGAAATAAACACACCCACTACCTCTTTCAATGCAGGAGCACCACCCCTTTCTGAAAGAGGCATTCACCCTAAGTTGTGTTCAGGAATAGCCTGACAGGTAACAAGCGTAGAGCATCTCTGTGGCTGCCACATCATTGGTGGCACCTCAATACACGTTCAAGCAGCCACTTACATCCGCTTATCCCAATCCCACCATTAAGGAGAGTCACAGATGGTGGTTTTAAAGGACCACACATTTTCTGGCCTTGTTATGGAGGTAGAACAGGACTTGGCAATAAGGGCCATCCAATTTATATCTACACATAGAAAGTATTTCCTTTGATGTCAGACAAAGTTTGATGAGGAAAAAGATTTCCATCATGAGAAGATACCATTTTTTGATGGTAGAGCTGTTAGGGCAGATCTTGGGAATAAATGCCCAGCATCCCTGGTAACAGAAATAAGCTTCCAGTAGGCTTCAGGGCAGCACCACTAGATTCACAGATTTGGAAGAACTCCCCAAAACTATGAGCTCCAGAACATGACATCCCCTCAGTGTATCATTGCTTTCAAGGCCAACTGACAGGGTCTTTCTTTTCATTTAGAAATTATGAATGCCCTCATACCTCGGCAACGGGCCTGGTGGACGATCATTTTATTTATGTTTCTCATGGTGCTCCATCTCGTTCCACTACAAATCCGGTACTCGGTAGGATATGGGTATTGGCCATTTGGGCATATATACTGAAGCGCTGTGCCGTTCTCCAGCACTTCTGTTCTGCCTCCTAAAATGTTGAATGGTGTGAGGTTTGTGACATCGCAGGCAGCATCCACGTCTTCTGGTGGGAAGAAGCACAAGAGAACATTAAAAGGATTCCAGTGATAACCTCTTTCTACGTCCTGAGTGGCCAGCCTCTAGGCTGTATGAATTTTATTTTTGGTTTTGATGACTGCAAGTCAATCTTGACTCCTGGCAACTACAGGGATAAGTCCATGCAGTTTTCCTGGCAACATTTTTCAGAAGTGGTTTGCCCTCGGGCTGAGGGAAAGGGATGGGGCCAAAGTCCCCCAGCTCTAGCTTCATGGCTATGGCAGGACTCACAGACTCATGGTTTCTAGTCTAGCACCTTTAACCACTACCCCAAACTGACTTTCTAAACCAGTATTTCTCAATTTTAGCAACTTTAAGATGTGTGGACTTCAACTTCCAGAATTCCCCAGCCAGCATGCTGGCTGGGGAATTCTGGGAGTTGAAGTTCACGCGTCTTAAAGTCGCTAAGGTTGAGAAACACTGTTCTAAACTCCTTGTAGTCCACTACTAATATGGTGAAGTCATGGGCACAGAACTTCTCATTGTTTCTTTGATGCTGCTGTTGGCATCAGGAAATTGTCCTCTGTCTCAGATTCCCTGGTGGCTTCCAGTCCTGACTCCTAGCAGTCCCTGCAGAAAAGATAACACCATTTGAATGAGTGTTATTGTTCCTAAGCACACCAAGAAGGAGCCTCGGTCACCAGCCTTGTGGAGCTTCCAAAGGATGGGGGTGGGAGGTATCACTGTGGCTTCCTCATCTAAAACCTCTTTCCTTCTTGTAACTGTTCTCCATTTCTACTCTTTTTTTTAAGACTGGTTAAAAATCTGGGAAACGTTCTGGAGGAATCGGAATTTGAAGTCAGCCACAAGCCTTGGTTTCAGATTCCAGCTAATGCAATGCTAAACTGCCAATCAGGGGCCCCCAAGGGGGTCAAAAAAGTCAAGATGCCAGATGCAACTGGACAACTGAAGCTCCTTTCTTATGTGCAAAAGGCAGGGCTTTGATCCAGTAATTTGGTGAAGGGCGGGACAAAATGGTGATGGGGGACCCCACGAACTGATTACAGATCTCAGTGTGTTGTGCAGACACAACTGCTATGTAAAAGTTTTGAAATCATCTAGGGAGCCAATGTTTATAGAGAAGATTCCTTCCTTTAGATTCTTCAGCAACACACTGTCAACAAGGCAGGGATGTTTGCAAAGAGGGGGTCAAAAAAGCCAAGATGGCAGCCACAACTGAAGCAATTGAAGCCCTTTTTTCCTCACATTGCAAAAAGGGACGGGGTTTGACTGCATGGCTGTGGCCACCATCTTGACTTTTTTGACTCCCTTGGGAGGACATCAGGAGCTAGGCCAGGGACTCTAGGCCTTGTCCTGCCCCGTTGCAACGTTCCACCATATGAGAGGATTTTCACATCATTTTCCTTGTTTGTCTTTGCAAAACTGCTGTGAGCTGGGGGCATTCTCTGAGGCAAAACCGATCCTTAGAGCTTATTTTGAAAAGCAAAGCTCAGCTCAGGGTTTTGTAAAATATTACCCAAGATCTGAGGGTCGCGGTGTTATATACCGGGTGCATCTACCGTAACTAAACCCCGTCACCCTTCCTTCACCATGAAGCCCAAGGAGCTACGTTTTTTACGCCAAGCTCCGGATCAACCTTGCCTTTATGAATTCTCCACGAAAAAGGGGCATGGGAGGAGAAGAAACCCAGGGCTGTTTTACCTCAGGCAGCTTGGTACTAAGGCAATCTGGAGTCACACCAGTTTGGGAATCTGGGAACTGGTCTCCCTACTTCTTTGCAAGGAGCTGTATTGGGGGAGGGTGGGCTCACTTTGCATTTGAACCCCCACCTCCCCAATCCAAAATTAGCCTTGCTCTATAACCCCACATTCTGCAAAATGCACCAGGGCCCCAACTTTGCAGAAAGAAAGATGCCCCGCCCCGTGTGCCTGCCCTTCTCCCTTGGCTATGGGATGTGCTCCATGGGACAAGATTCCCTGCTCCCTTGCTGTCCAAAATCACAAACGTCTGCTGGAGTTTGCAAGACTGCAAGGAGAGGCCCAGATGCAATCTTGCCACCTGGCCTCAGACATCTACTGGGGACGGGCTCAGAAAAGTCAAGATGGCAGCTGTGGTGCCCCTGCTTGGCACAGTGAAGTTTGGAATGGAGAGGGCAGGCTGGGAGCGCAATGCATTGTGAGAGGAAAATTATTAGTAGCCTTCTATATGTTTTAATGATAGTTTTAAATGCATTTAATAAAGCCAAGTTAGCTAAAATGTGACCGGTAGGGCAATGACAGGAAAAGTCAAATGCAAGACTAAGCAACTTGCTGATGGGAAAAGACGTGACAGGGACGAATAGAACAGGAAAGTATGGTAAAATTAGCACCAAGGAAGTTATGGTTCAGTTGCTAAACCTAGCAGTCATGTCTGTGGTTTGTGGTTTGAGGATAAAAAGGATTGCAATGAGGGGGTTGGTGCCCACTTGGTCAAGCTGTCTACCTGACAGCGCGGTCAAGTTGGTCGGCATTGCAATGTGAATCTAAGGGGGTACCGTGTATGCTATTGGTTGAACTTTACTTGCTTATTGAACTAACATTTAATAAAGCTTTTAGAACTTTGAAGTGACTTGTTTTATGGTGTGTCTGCCTCCCGTGTTTAATGTGGTTTTTTCCCTGACAGCATTACGGGGTAAGACTCCCGTGTGAGCAACTACTGTACATCCCTTTAAGAGAGAAGCAGTCCAGCCCTTTGGTGTGGCTGACTTTAACTCCCAGCATCCCTCACCCTTAGTCATGTACACCGGGGTCTGCTGGGAAATGAAGTCCGGCAATGTTTGGAGGGCTGCGGATTACGCACCCGAGATACAAGTGATGTTTTATCTTTGGCGTGTATGTAACGGTGCGCACACACATAGAAAGGGATGGTGTAACAGTGATACAGTCTTCAAATTGGGAAATTCCCAGGTGGGGGGTGTAGGTCTGTCAACAACCGTGCAATTTAGTGTACTTAGTCTAATGGTTAATCCAATTTTGTTTAGGAAGGACCGTTCTGAAAGGCCATAAGGCTCAAGCCAACAGGTGAAAGCTTTTTACGCCCTACGCTGTCTTGTTTCCGACAGGAGACCAAAGAAACAAAAACCACTATCAATGGTTTAAAAAGTGATTACAGTCTGTAAGAAAAAGGACATAACCACTCCACTTTTTATCTTTACTTCTGTAAAGTCTCAGCCTAATTCTTACTGAGATACGCTTGGCCTGTATCACTTCAAGCTGCTGTTAAAATGCAGAAGCCGATAAAGAAATCTTCACATAAATCAGGAAAAGAGCTAGACTATAAACCTGTCTTTCCGACCTTACGCTTTTCCTCTGCAATTATTTTTAAGAAGGACTATAATGGTTTTATCTTGTTTTTAATGGTTGCGAGCCACCCCGAGTCGTATATTTGAGATGGGTGGCCGTATAAATTAATTAAATAAAAAGATTAATTAAATAAATAACATTTAAGCCTTTGCCTGTATATCGCTTGTTCATGTACTAAGAAAAGGGAAAACCCCAAGGGATCACATCATGCTTCAAAAACGACAAATGCCTTATACTGAAAACACTTCCTTGTAAGAATAACCCTGGAACCTACCGCGTATGCACCAAATATACACACCTGTGTAAAAGACTCATATTTTAAAATGAGTCCCATAACATTTTAAAATATATCCAAGGCATCAGAATAAATTTGGAAACAGACCTTTCCAATTTTGCAGTTCAGAAAGGACATGAGAATGAATTCAAAACTCAGAATTCATTTTGAAAGCTTTCTCCCTGCCTTGGACTCACAATTCCAAAGTTCTCCGTGACAATCGCTTGATGGCTTTTCACAAGCGTTACGTGCGAAAGCAGAGAAGTTGTCACATAACGTTGCCTGTCAGCTGCCACCGTTATGAGGCGTCCATCCGATACTTTTGCATGTCAAAAAGCAGCTGGAGATAATATTTTTATGGAACTATGATTGACAAACATGATGATTCCAAGATACATAGCAAAGAAGATTAGAAAAAATACAAAAACTCTGCTAAAAAGTCAGTAAAGAGGCAGGTCCTGGACACACACAAATTTATCATATATAAAATATGACCATGTTGTACTCTATTGCTATTGAGATAAACTGTAAAATCTATCCAAATTTGATAGAATTATGGTTCCTGCCTCCGATGTCTCATTATTTTAACTTGGTCTGGGATTTTTTTCTAATGTAGCAATGGAAGAGGCCTTGTTAAATCACATCTCGGCAGTGACCTTCTCTAGAGTTTTCCAATGTTGGGCAGTGAATATTTTTAGCAGGTAAAATTAAACCGATCATCCATCCCTTATTTTTAAGGTGCCAAAAAGCAGTTCTGCAAAATACAGGTAGCTAAGAATGGAGAAGAGGAGAGTCTGAAAATAGCAAATAGTATCAACATTGGAACCAGAAAAAACTTTAAAGCTGGATGGTTTTCAGCCGTTCTATGTGATAATTCTTCTCCTACGCCGTTGCGGCATCGTTTTCAACAGAACCAAAGTCTGAGACATTTCAGGCTTCAAGCACCGTTAGCTTCATTGAAGCACAACCCTGCCCTGGGCATCTGGAGTCCTCACCAGCTGTTTCTTGAATCCTTTCGCTTACCTCTGCCAAATGCCCCGAGGGTGATGACGATGTAAAAGAGCGGGTGAAGCCTCTGCATTCCTGCGTCTCCTTTCGGTGGGTCTTTCAGCTTCTCCACTGCTGCTTTTGCAAATGTGGTGACCGCCCCAGTGTGGGGCAGCTGCTTATGAAATGTTGATTTTCCTTCCTCCAAAGAGTCGTTGGCTAACCCCACCCCGAGAAAGCAGCTGAGTTTTGGGAAATAGCACAGCCCATGAAGCAACTCTAGAGTTGGGTGGGAGGGGGTGAAGGCAAGAAGAGGTTGGCCAGCAGGTGGACAGGAATCCCCAAGGCTTTTGGGAAAACACTCAGGGCAGGTCTGTGTCTCCGAGGCAGGAAAGGAGCAAAGGCTGGTGGGGAAATTCCCAGTTTGAATGCATTACAGAGGAAAGTTTTATAATCTGGACTATGCCAGAGGGTTACTGGAGGCTTGGAGTATATCAGGTCTCTGCTATGGCTAAGCAATGGGGCTAACCTGGAGCCCAGACGCATGGTTCGGGCTCACCCCCATCCCCCCACCCCTTGTTTGCTCTTCTAGTGCTCCAGTATTTATCAAGCCCAGCTATAATACAACGGCTCCTTTCTGGCACATGAAGATCAAACATGATTTCTAAAGACTGACCTTCAGCAGTATGGACTTTGAGTACAGTATGAAGTTTAATTGGTTTAAAATCAGGATAATTGATAAAGGCTTAATCTCAGGGTTGCCTGGGGGTAGGGAGTGCAACAAAGGCAAGGAGAGACACATGGTCTGAACCAATTCTTCTCAACAATGAGAAACACAGAGTGTCACGGCAGCGTTCGGTGCGACTAATGACTGCAGCTCAACGTGCTGCTGATTAGATGGTTCCCCATTGGTCATAATTCCGTTCCTATTCTCCATGAAAACGTAGAAACATTTAATTTTTTTTTTTTTATCCAACTTGTAGCAGCATCTATGGGACAGATGGGGTGGGAAAGGAGAAGCCATCAAAATCAGAAAGAGGACAGAGCCTCGTGCAAGGCCTACCCCTTTTGTACATCCATGGATTCTGCACACACAAGTTCAAAGGCTGCGGAGCTTGCATTGCAGGTTGACACACACATACACACGCAGACACACGTACACCCCACAGATGGTGCTGCTGACCTGCAAACAATCTACAGAATTCACACATTCTTTATGATGGTATTTGACACTTACCGGTGAAAAGATGAGTTGGATTGAGACAATCTACCTACCTTAGTATTGAAAAACATTACAAGGAAAAAAAATGGTTTGATCTAGGGTTGGCTGGGATACGTGTAGGAAAGTGAGAACTTCTGAGATTGAAATGTTGCATTTAATTAATCCAAGGTTGAGGAGCAAGCAAACTTTTCAGACCTGGGGGCAATTTCTTCTTTTTTCTTGCAGGTGATACCATAGGATAAGATTGTTTCCCAAGTTTTCCTTTTGCGGATTTAGTGGTATTAGAGCTAAATGATATGATAGAAATGGATGTGAGCTGCATTTTGCAAAGACCTATCACGTCACCATTTCCACTTTCTCCTTTTTCCCTTGGCAAATAATTGGACCACCAAACCGTGACCTTGTTATCAAATATTGGCAACATGAAACTAGTAGCGGGCCAAATGGGAAGAGTTGATCTATAGCTAGCCCCCTGAGGTTAACCAGGTTCTAAAAGTCAGGATATCAGTTTTGTTTTGGTATGTTTATAGACTTGGATGAAAAAAGTGTCAAAGGATAAAGGGAACTGTAATTTAATCTGAGCCTGGCAGCAAAATTTGCTATGGGCAGGATTCTGGACATGTAGACCTCCAAGTACGTTCAGATGCTGAACCAACCTCTATGCTATAAGCCTTATTTACCAAATTATCCAGAGCAGATTCTTCCAGCTAAAACAAGCCAGGTCAAGAAGCCAGATTGTGCCTTTAAGAGCCAGGCAAGCTGAGCTTACAGCATAATTCACCAGCTGTGCCTTATAGGAGAGCCCTGTTAGTCTATATCACCCACAGAAGGAGTCTGGTAGCACCTTTTCAGACTAACCCATTTTATTAAAAGAGTTGATTGGAACTGGCAGGCATCCAAATTGAATAAACAGATATGCTTCTGTTGCATCTGATGAAGTGAGCTGTAATTCATGAAAGCTTATGCCCAGGGATGTCCACAGGGATGGCAGCCATGATGGCATGATTGAAGTTCTACCTATTTTTGATGTGCGTTGCACATGCAAAACTTTGATCACACCGTCGTGGCTACCATTTTGACTTTTTGATCATACTGCATCTGCAGCGAACCAACCAATGGCTGTGTTTAGGATAACTCAGTCTCTCCTGGGTACTCCTTCCTACAAGGGGAAGACTTGTAGGGCAGCTGTGAGGACTTCTCTAGGCATCTATCAGATACAGTCATTCAGATTTGCTTAAAGTTGGGATCTGGCTGTAGAGGTCCTATGGAGTTGTCTGAGGCATGGCCTTATCCGGTTATCTGGGAAATGTTTGAACCTCTTAGCACTGATGAAATGAACAGGGCCCTTGGAGCTGTACTTTCGGGTTTTAGATCCGTGTTCCTCCTGGTTAATTAGGGTCTCCTGGGAGGCAACATGTGGTTGGGTCCATGCAGTGGCTTCACTGCAGGATGGGGTTGGTTCTGCCCACCTTGAAAGAGAGAGTTTTCTGCCCCCTTCTCAAGAGCCCACTGCTGGACCTAGCAAATCTGGACAATTTTCGTCCCATCTCCAACCTTCCCTGCTCACCCCAACAGATCAGACAGGAAGGGAATGCTGCAGGTCCCTTCCATTGTATAATGTCATCTTGTTGGAGTCATGCCTTCTCTGAGGCAGTGCCTGACCTGTGGAACAGCACCCCTCCAGAGATCTGGATGGCCTTGACCCTGTTAGCCTTTCACAAGACCTGGCTTTTCATCCATGTAAGGTTTGCCCCGTTCGACAGAGAAACTCCCGTGACACGTGTGGTTCACAAAAGAGGTTTACTCATGCGTAACGTAGCGGTTACAAGCAAAGCCAGGACTGGCTTGGTACATTTGCATCACTCGTTATATTCCCCCCTTCCCGCGCTTTTTTTGCCCTGCGATTGCGTTACCGCTGCGGATTATCGGCCCCCCAATAATCCCCCTTAATTGTCCATGATGGCAGGTTCGGCCAGGGTCCATTGTCCTTGATTGGCAGTCCCCCCCAGGTTGGGTTGGTCCCCCCTCGTTACATGCAAGCCCGAGGGTTCTGCGTTGCGTAGCGATCTTGTTTCGCTGCCTGTGGCCCCGTTCATTGTTGGCTCGCGCCGTTATCAGTGTGGAGTTAAAACTTCCGCTGCGTTTTTCCTGTTTGGCTGCGCGCAGGTGGCCCATTAATTAGCGGCGCTTTCAGTTCCTCTTTCCCTCAGAGCTTCCCCGAAGCGCCATGCCGGCCAAACCTGACATACCGCCCCCCTGAAAACAAATCTGCCCCCCCGACTTTATTTCAGTTTCCTGGGGTATTTGTTATAAAAGTCCCGCACTAGGTCCGGCGCTTTTATATGGGCTTTGCTTACCCATTCGCTGTGGGACTTGGGAAAATGTTTCCATTGCACCAGGAGCTGGACCTGCCCCTTGTGCCTCCTGGCGTCCAGTATCTGGTTGATCTCGAAGTGCTGCTCCCCACCCACCATGATGGGTGGTGGCACCACCTATGCCTTGTACCAGGCGTTCCCTGGCTGGTGCAGCTTTAGCAGGCTGCAGTGGAACACCGGGTGGATCTTCCCGAGGCTTTTCGGGAGCGTCAGCCTGACGGTTACCGGATTGATGACCTCTGCGATGGGGAATGGCCCCACGAATCTCGAGCTGAGTTTCTTCGATGTCTGGTGTGTCTTTAGGTTTTTGGTTGACAAATACACCTGGTCCCCCACTTTCCACTGCCCCTTGGGGAATCTCTTGCGGTCCGTGTGTTTTTTGTAGTCGGCTTTGTCTCTTTGCAATGCCGCCTGCGCCGCCCGCTGGGTGGCGTCGATTTGGGGGAACCAGGCGTCCAGGGAGTTGATTTGGGATGCCGGCTGAGGCAACTCCGGCAGGGGGATGAAGTCTCTCCCGGTGGCTACTTTGAATGGGGAAAAGCCGGTACTTTTGTGGACAGCGTTATTGTATGCTACTTCCGCGAACGGCAGTAGCTCCGCCCAATTGTCCTGTTGGTGCCCCACATAGCAGCGCAGGTACTGCTCGAGCCCCCCATTCAGGCGTTCCGTGGCTCCGTCTGTCTGCGGGTGCGCCGCGGAGGAAAGGGCTTGCTTCGTCCCCACCCGCTTCAAGAACTCCCTCCAGAACTGCGTGATGAAGTTGCCGCCCCGATCGCTGACGACCCATCGAGGCGCGCCATGCAGCCGGTAAACATGCTGCACGAACAGCCTCGCCAGCCTCTCCGCCGTGGGGACTCGCCGGCATGCTACAAAGTGCGCTTGTTTGGAGAATAAGTCTGTGACCACCCAAATGGCGGTCTTCCCCTTACTCTCTGGGAGCTCTACTATGAAATCCATGGCGATCTCTTGCCATGGGCCGTCGGGGTCCGCTACCGACTGGCGTAACCCCCTAGGCTTGCCTTTAGCCCCTTTCGCTGTCGCGCACACCGGGCAACCCCCCGAGTATGCCTCCACGTCCTTCCGGAGCGTTGGCCACCAGAACTGCCGCCAAATTAAGTGGAACGTCTTCACGAAGCCATAATGCCGCGCGTTCTGGCTGTCGTGGGCTCTTTCCATGACCCCCCGTCGGCACTCATCGGGCACGTACAGCTTCCCTTCGTGCCACCACAAACCCCCTTGGCTGGTTAGCACATCTCGGTTTTGCTCGAGCCAAGCGTCCCGCTCCGCCGCCTCCGTAAACCCTTGCTTTACCTCAGGCACCGCGTCCCGCCGCTCCCCCTTGGTCTGGCTCCGGGTTACTGCCTTTGCAGCCAGCCTGCTGGCAGGGATGATGGAGTCCACGATTTCCTCTCGTAGGCTGGCGTGCTGGGGCATGCGAGACAACCCGTCTGCCAGGAAGTTACGCTTCCTGGGGATGTGTTTTAGGGTGAAACTGAATCTCCCGAAGTATTGGGACCAACGCGCCTGTTTGGGGGATAGCTTACGTGGGGTCTTCAGGGCCTCGAGGTTCTTGTGGTCTCTCCACACCTCTAATGGTTCGGCTGCCCCCTCCAATAGATGCCTCCACGTGGCTAGCGCCCACTTGACCGCATACGCCTCTTTCTCCCACACCATCCACCTTCTCTCCGTCTCCGTGAATTTGCAGGAGGCGTAGGCGCATGGGTGGATGGCCCCCTCCGGGCTGGGTTGGAGTAGGAGTGCCCCCGTTGCCACATCTGACGCGTCTACTTGGATGATAAACCGCCGATCTGGGTCGGGATGGCGCAGGATCGGCTCCGCTGTGAACCGCCATTTTAGCTCCTCAAACGCCCCCTGGCATTCCCCAGTCCACGCGAGTGCCATGCTGGGTTTGGGGGGCTTTCCGCTGCCCTTGGTTTTTAGTAAGTCAGGGGAAGAGCGATTTGGGCAAAGTTCAGGATGAACTGCCTGTAGAAGTTCGCAAACCCCAAGAAGCTTTGAAGTTGCCTCCGGGTTCGCGGCGCTTCCCAGCCCAGGACATCTTTCACTTTCGCCGGGTCCATCTCAATCCCCCGACTGGATATACGGTAGCCGAGGTAGTCCAGCTGCTCCCAATGAAACTCGCATTTTGATAGCTTTGCGTACAGCTGCGCCTTCAGCAGTCTCTGGAGCACCGTGCGCCCCAGGCTCACGTGCTCCGCCAGGGTTTCGGTGTAGATGAGGATGTCGTCCAGGTAGACCAGGACGCCCTGGTAGAGTAGGTCATGCAGCACCTCGTTTATTAGCTGTATAAACACCCCCGGGGCCCCTTTTAACCCAAACTGCATCACGGAAAATTGGTAGCTTCCGAGCGGCGTGTTGAGCGCCGTCTTCCACTCATCTTTTGCGCGGATCCTGACCCTAAAGTATGCTTCGCGCAAGTCCAGCTTTGTGAACACCCTCCCCTTGGATAGGTGTGACATTAGGTCCTTCATCAGGGGGAGGGGGTATTTGTATTCGGTGCTGATTGCGTTCAGCCCCCGGTAGTCCATGCACATCCGGAGCAAGCCATCCTTCTTCTCCCGGAATAGTACCGGGGCCGCTAATGGTGACTTCACGGGTTGGATGAATCCCCGCGCTAGATTCTTTTCTATGAACTCCCGCAGGGGCCCCATCTCCTTCATTGACAGGGAGTACATTTTCGGTTTGGGCAGCTTTGCCCCTGGCTCTAGCTCGATGGCGCAGTCACTGGGTCGGTGTGGAGGGAGCTGGTTGGACTCCTCCCCGAACGCCGCCATCAGGTCTCGATATTGCCTCGGGATGCCGCCGCTCGCCGTGGTTTCCCCGGACTCTGGCCCTTGTTCCGCAGTCGTCCCGCTAGTCGCTTCTACCTTCCCACGCCTCGGGATCGCCGCAAGCCTCCGGGTCTCCGGCGCTGCCGTTGCTGCGGTCGCCGCCCGGGTCCCGAGCTCCATCTGCTCCTGTCTCGTCTCCCCGTGCCTCGGATCCTCCACTTGCCCGTCTGTGGTCACGGTCCTGCCTGTCGCCGTGGGCTGGTCCCGTCTGCTCTCGCGCTCCGCCAGCCCCTCAACCCCAAATCGCACCGCCTCCACTGTCCAGTCGACACGTGGGTTCCGTCGCCGCAGCCACGCCAAGCCAAGTACCACCGCGTAGTCGGCAACCGGGACCACCACGAATCTTAGTTCTTCCCGGTGACTCCCGATCGTCATCTGGACCGGCTCGGTGTAATACTGAGCTGGCCCCCACCCCGCCAGCGAGCCGTCTAGCTGGCTGAATGCAATGGGTTCCCGGAGGCGCCACAGCTGTAGGCCGAGTCCCGAGACCACAGCTGGGTGCATCAAGCAGTGGGTGCACCCTGAATCCAGCAGCGCCCGCAGCTGTGCCTCCCCTCTGGATCTCACCCCTCGGATGCGTATCCTCACCTGGAACGGAGGGCAGTCCTCATCCCCGATTGGGTCCGCGCGCCTCGGTTTCCCTGCTCGCACTGGGACGCCGTTCAGTGCAAGCGCGCCTTGTTTCCCGCCGGCTCCAAATCCTCCCCGGAGGACGCCATCTCCGGGGTCGACCACCCCATTCAGCCTCTTTCGGTCACCGCCGCCACTGCACTCTTCCGCGGTCGGTCGCCGGCCCTTTTCCCAGTAGGACGTGGGGGCTTGACCTCGGGCCGTGGTGGGGCTCCTTCCCGCTCCGTCGGGCACTGTGCCGCCCGGTGGCCTCTGCCTCTGCACCGGAAGCACAGGTTCAGGGCTTTGGTTGCTCTCGCCCCCCGGTGGACTGCCGCCGACTGCTCCGCCTCTCTGGGGTTCTCTCCTTCAGCCGGTCCCTCGTCTGGTCCCACCGCCTCGCGTTCTGTTGAATCTGCCGCCACGCCGACTCCGCCGTTCCGGCCAGCCAGATCCAATCTTTCACTGTGGACGGGTCATCCCACCCCAGCGCCCGCTCCAGGATCTCCGGACTGAGCCCCCTCTTAAAATACTTCACCCTCAGGGACTCCGGCCAGTCTGTGAGCTTCTCTTCTAACCTCTGGAACTCCAAGGCGTACTCCGACACCAACTTGTCCCGCTGTCTGAACTGCAGGATGTCGTCCTCAGCCCGCTTGGTGCTCAATGTGTCCTCGAACCTGTCCCGGAGCGCCTGCATGAAATCCGGGAAACTCCGCAGTTCCGCCGCGTTGGCGTCATACAGTCCGATCACCCAGCTAGCCGCTTGGCCATCTAACAGCTCGGCCACGTAGGATACTCTATCTTCATCCCTAGCGAATAGGTGACCACCCCTCTGCATGAAATCCCTGACGTGCGGCAGGAAGTGCGGCAGCTGTTCAGGATCCTCCGAGAACTTCCCGGTGATGCCTCGAAGTCTCAGGGCGTCAGCCACCCGTCGGTCCACCGACTGGGGCACCGGTGGCGGTACCAGCTTGGGTGCCGGGCTGCCACCCCTGTTGCTCGCGCCATCGCTCACCGCCGACGGCCCCGCTCCCCGCAGCAAAGTCTGGAGCATCGCCTCCAAGGAGTCTAGGTGCCGCTCGATCCTCTTCTCTAGTCGGGCGAACTTTTCGTCCCACTCGCGATTCCGGGCCCCCGAACCCCGGGTCATCGTGACCCCCAAGCTGTCTGGCCCCTGGTTCATGCACATCGACCACCTCTCCGTTGGAGGGTCCCCGGCCGTGGCCGCTGCCCTGTCGCTCCCAGGTGGCTCTGACCGTCCCTCCTCGAGTCCGGGCTCCTCGTGCTCCAGCTGACCCATGGATTCCTCGTCGCTGGTCATCCCTGTGTTAGAAAGGGAAATGCTCCTCGGTGGCACCGGGTAGCGTTAACGGTGAGTCCTGGCTTTATGTAAGGTTTGCCCCGTTCGACAGAGAAACTCCCGTGACATGTGTGGTTCACAAAAGAGGTTTACTCATGCGTAACGCAGCGGTTACAAGCAAAGCCAGGACTGGCTTGGTACATTTGCATCACTCGTTATATTCCCCCCTTCCCGCGCTTTTTTTGCCCCGCGATCGTGTTACCGCTGCGGATTATCGGCCCCCCAATAATCTCCCTTAATTGTCCATGATGGCAGGTTCAGCCAGGGTCCATTGTCCTTGATTGGCAGTCCCCCCCGGCTTGGGTCAGTCCCCTCTCGTTACGTGCAAGCTCGAGGGTTCTACGTTGCGTAGCGATCTTGTTTCGCTGCCTGCGGCCCCGTTCATTGTTGGCTCACGCCGTTATCAGTGTGGAGTTAAAACGTCCGCTGCGTTTTTCCTGTTTGGCTGGGCGCAGGTGGCCCATTAATTAGCGGCACTTTCAGTTCCTCTTTCCCTCAGCTAGCTACCGCCGGTGGAGTTCACGCGGTCTGGCTGCGAGCTTCCCCGAAGCGCCGTGCTGGCCGAACCTGACAATCCAGACATTTGGGCCAAGAGGTTAAGTGATCTCTGCTGGTCAGTGTTTTCTTATAAATTGGAATTGTTGTGCCCTCAGATGTAATGGGTTGGGTTGTTGAATTTGTTGTCCTTAACTTTCTTCACTGTCCATAAATAAATAAATAAATACATACATACATACATACATACCCAGTGGATACGCCTGTTTATAATTTTTAATCCTATTTGCTAGGTCTGAAAAGGTACTACCAGATTTCTGATTTTTAGCTGTGCTTTGAAGAACAAAGCATTCCCAACTTAACCTTTTAGGTCTGGATAATCCCAAATAGATGGAACTATTTCAGACAACTTCTGGCAGGCCAAAGACCCTACTATTACAGATAATCCATTGCCTTTCTCTATCTAGAATCCATTGTTGTGTGTGTGTGTGTGGTGTGTAATTTTATTTATGCAAGTTAATTGTATTTGGTTTGTTTGGTATTTTTTATCTATGATTTGATGAATGTATAACTTTACTATCCTTTAAAAGAAAAGAGAAAGAATCCATTGTTTGGGGCAAGGTGGTGGGTCCTTCTCAGTCCCTGTCCTTGATATTCCTGGCCCTGCTGGGTCCCAAGTCCAACTGCTGTCCTTCTTTGAAGAATGAGCAGGATGATGACTCTAACTCATTGTTTTGTCAGCAAGCACACCCACTTCTATTCAGTTCCCAAACCTTTACTTCCTTTGGCTTCATAGGTAAAGAGGAGGGAAAGGAGCAACAGCCATGAGGGACATCTTTCATACTTGTAATTTAGCTTCTAAGCTTTTCCTCACTAGCACTTCAGGATACAAGCATGACATAGCAATTTCTTTTTTCAGTTGGGTCCCCTGAGGTTGCTTTCTTGTCATGCCAAGCCCACAAGACAGGTATAAACCATCCTTAGCTGTCCTGGTATGCATTTCCTCTTATTCCAACACCATCCAAAGGCAGCCTTGAGGTGGCTCAAATCTCTTCCTTGGAGGGAAGTTGTGTGATGAAACAACCAGGATTGGAACTGGCAGTGAGGACAACAAATTTCATGCCAGTCTGTTTTTCTGCTGACTCAGGGATGGGTGGAGAGAACTTCTGCTCATAGAAGAAAATACTACTTCCACTCAGTAGAACTTCTACTCAGCAGTGGGGAAAAATGGACCAAAAATGGACCACCATAAAATCATTGCCAACATCTTTCCCTTAACTCCTTGCTGAAACTATATGCAGACATACCACCTCGCTTCACTTGCACCAAGACTAGATCCTGGATGGAAAAAAAAAATCCATAATGGCTGTATTGGGTTATTTGTTTATTTTTAGAAAGAATTCAGAGACGTCACTGATTAAGAAGAGCATTAAGGTTTTCTGGGACACGTTTCTCTTCATTTTGTGTTGCTTTCTTAAATGATGTCCAAATTTAAAATGGAATGATGATGCTAAACAAGGACATTCACAAATGTGTGTGTGCGTGTGCATGTCAAGATGGCAGCCATGATCACAGAGTCAGAAGACGTGCCCCTCTCCACAGAGGCTGACCTGAACAGGATAGAGAATAGCAAAATCTTCCTGGCACTTTAGAACTTCAGCACTTTTGAATTAAAAGCATCCTGTTTCCTGTTTCAGACTTATTTATTGCTTCCTGGGAATTTCTAATGAGTGGCCTCTTAGCATCAGTTCCTGATTCACTGGTTTCCTCAAAGTTCTTTCTCTTCTCATTCAATAGCCACTTTGGAAATGATGAAATACACCATGCTAAGTAATAGTATCATAATCCAAAGGACATATGAAAATAAACTATACTTAATGGCACTATATGCAGACAGACATTCTGTCTGGGAAAACAAGAATTGATATTAAGAGTCCGACGCACTACTCCATTGACCATCAGTTTATTTAATAGTAATCCTGCTGCTGCGCTCTGCCAGAAGTAATAATAAACAGGGCAGAAAGAGCAAGGAGAAAGCTTTTAATGGCCATTGCCTCAATTAACATTAGAAAGCTTTGGGGGAATGGGATTCACTTTTGAATAAATATTATACAAGGATCTTGGAAGAAGATAAGCAGAGGTCACAATATATTGTGAAAGTGATCGCTGGCTTACTTCTATTTTCAGCTGATTGGCATTTTTGCAATGGCTGTGGGAGGAACTCAAGGCTCTGACATGATGAGCTTTGCACCAAATTAGGCCTGGATCCTTCTGCTGAGAATATAAATAGTTGAATCACCAGAGGTCATCAAGGTAATTTTTAGGAAGCATGATTATGGAGATTGCTGGCTTGGCAAATACTGAAAGGGGTTAAGAGTAACTTCATTGCATGGGAATGAATCTCAGGGATTTGCCCAGATGTTGTCTTAACCAATTCTGCACTTGAAAGAGATTGATATAGAAATCTCGTGGTTTATGTTCTTCACTAGGACGATCTCGTATTATCTCCATGTTGTCATCTTTCTTCTTCTGTGCGCACGGGTCATACGTGCCCCAACTGATCACACCCACCTATCAGGAAAGACAAAGGAATTGTAAATACTAAACTAGATAACCTGGATCTGATCCTGCCAGTCACTAACTGTTGTTATTAATGCTGTTGGCCAAGCTAGATCTCACTATGGTTTCCTTTCAGCTGGGATGGATCTTATCAAGGAAGCTTCCATCTTCAATAGGTACACCCATTGGTGTTCGTTCCTAACCACCATGATGTCAACATGTGCATCATGATATCATATGCAAGTTCCACCCTTCCATTGTGACATCACACCCATGCATGTCCAAGGCAGAGTTCACACTGTGATGTCATAATGAACTGTTCATGACTTGCTCCCCTTGCTTCCCTATGGGTACTTATTAACTGAACGTGTGGTAGTGGAAGTAGGGGCAAAATGACCCTTGCAGAGACTTTTTCATCCCATCTCTCCTCTGAAACATAGCCTATATGATACACAATAGCCTCCTCCAGATACACCCTTGCATTTCCTCTCCTAAGAATCCAGTGTTATGTAGTGGATAAAGTGTTGCACTAGGCCTGTGGTGACTGTAATGAATCACCTATACAATACCTACCTTATTTCTTATTTTTATTCTTATTTCTGCAACCACCGATGTTGGCTGATCATTGTTATTGTAACTTCTGCCTTCCTGACTTACCTTAACTTTAAGCACTGTAAAGCATGAATGGGGGGTGAACGGGAAATGTTTGCGGGAGAATAAAGAAGAGCGAGGTAAAAAAAAGGGAACTGCCCAGAGTTGTTTCAACGAGATGGGCAGTGACAAATTTGATAAATAAATAAATAAATAGTTTTTAAAACCCTGTTTTGAGAAATAAGCTCATAGAGCCATCAAGACCACCCCTCTGCTTAGTGCAAGAATCCAAGTTAGGCAAATCCAATGGAAGGCTGTCTAATCACTGCCTGAACACATCCAGGAGAGGGGAGCCTGTTATTTCCATCTCATGGGCTTCACTGTTGAACACTGCTTACTGCTTATGAGGAGGGTTTTTCTAACACTCAGCCTGAAGAATTTTGCCTTTTTTCATGCAAAAACTGTTCTCGCAGCATCTGAAGCTGGAACAAGAGTGCCCATCTGGGAATCCCAGAGAGTCTAATGCTCGTCTTCCAAAGCCAACTTTTGGGAAGATTTTTTCCCTTCTCCCTTCCAAGCTCCTTTCCTTATAACCCCAGAATCCTTGAGGGTCTCTTGAGGCCATCAAGCCATTCTCCTCTTCACTGCAGGAATTTATCTGGAAGTGAATGGCTTGTTCTGCCTCTGCCTGAGGACATTCAATGAAAGGAGCCCCGCCATCTCTCTGCATCACTGGATTTAGGACAGCAGAGGACAGCTTGTGCCTGCCCTGTTATGTCAGGATTTTCTTTCTCATGGGAAAGGATTCATCTCGTTATCTTTACAACAATAACAAATAATATTTTGACTACAGAGATCATGTGAGAAACACCTGTTATTGTGTGTTGTGCTGTTTACTGCCACCTATTGGCGTGTGTATGCTAGTTACCCAGTGGGGGTGGCATGGAGCTATAATATAATGGGAGGAAAATGTTCAGTTTAGTGTGTGTTTAGTGTTAGCTAAGTATAGCACCATGTAATCATTTTTATGGGTTATGTAGTTGTAATCAAGTAGTGTACCTCTTCTCTAAGGGTTTGTAGCTAGAGATTTTGTTAAGCTTGTGTTGCTAATATAACAAGTGCCTGTTATAAAGAGTTAAAACATGGCGACGACTACGGTGAGTCTTCCGTTTGAAAGTTTGAATTCAAAGAACTACCAGACATGGAGTATAAAGATGAAATCTTTCTTCATGAAGGAAGGGCTTTGGCAAGTTGTAAACAATCCCCCTCCAGCAGTACCCACGGATGCTGAGCGAGTCTTGCTTGACCGTGCGTATGGTAATTTGATTTTGGGGCTTGAGTCTTCAGAACTAGTGCATGTTTGTGACTTGGAGACTGCTAATGGCTGCTGGGTAGCTTTGCGTGAAATCTATGCAAGACAGACTTCAGCTGCCATCGTAAGTTTGTCAAAGCAGTTGTATAACCTGAAATTGGAGCAAGGTGCTAATGTGATTGAGCATCTGCACAAGATGAAAACTTTGTTTGCTGAGTTGGCAGATCGGAATATGCAGCTTCCTGAGAATCAAAAAGCATGTATAATTCTTTCGAGTCTGGATGATTCGTTTGATATGCTTGTGGAAGCGGTGCATGCTTTATCTCCTGCAGATCTTACCGTGGACTACCTTACAAACAGGTTGCAGGAAATTCAGTGTTCGAGGGATTTACAAGTACCAGCAAAGAAGAGGCTTGATAACGTAAAGCAGCGCTCTTCTACTGGCACAGAGACTGCGTGCATGGTGAGGAAATGCTTTCGTTGTCAGTCTACCAAACATCTTCTAAAAGACTGTCCTATGAAAAATCAGCCTCCTGAGAGTTCCAGAAAAGTCCTTCGTCGTGGGAAAGGACAATTTGTTAAAAAACAAGCAAGCACTAGACTGGTGTCTGCCTTGATGTCTAACAGAAACAAACATTGTACTGATAAGTGGTTGTTGGACTCTGCTTGTAGTGAAATCATTGTAAACAATGAGCAGTTGTTACTGACCAAATGCAACCCTAAAATTCAACAAGTTAACTTGGCTGATGGTTCTATAGCCAAGGTAACCATGCAAGGTAAAGTATTTGTTCCTTGTTTGGGGGAAATTATTTCTGATGTATTTTGTGTGCCTACACTTGATTATTCTCTTCTCAGTGTCCCTGTATTAACTAAACTTGGGTATACTGTTGTATTCCAAGGTTCTGAATGTTATATTACCAAAGAGGGGGCTGAGTGTGCTAGAGGGAAATTGGTTAATCAATTGTATGAAATGCTTCCTAAACAAGATGTGTTGATTGGAAGTTGTGCTGGTAATGTGCCTGTACATAAGGATTGTATTCATTACTACCACAGAGTACTTGGCCATCCTGGATGGAAGTGTTTGTCAAAAATGGCAAAAGTGTATCCAGATTTGAAATTTAAGAAATGTGCAAAATTTCTTGATTGTGCTGGGTGTAAGCAAACTAAGATAAAATCTGCCCCTGTTGCTAGGGAGAGCAGCAGAATTTCCACAAGACCATTTGAACTTGTCCATGCAGATTTGGCTGGTCCGTTTAGTCAAAGTGAAGGTGGAGCAAGATTCATGTTTGTTTTAGTTGATGATAAAACACGCTTCACGTTTTGTTATTTGCTTAAGCAGAAGTCTGAAGCATTCTCTCATTTCAAGGAGTTTGTTGCTTTCATAGAGAGAAAATTTGGATATAAAGTGGGCAGTTTACAAACTGATAGAGGGGGTGAGTTTGTAAGCAATGAGTTTCAGAATTGGCTACGTAGAAAAAGCATTTTCCATAGATTAACAAATGTTGGTGTGTCTGCAGAAAATGGCGTAGCTGACCGCAAGATTGGTGTTCTGAAAGTGTTAAAAGATAGTTTCCTGGAGGATGCTAATGTGCCATCCCATTTCTGGGGTGAGGCTATGTTAACAGCAGTATTTCTTACCAATAGACACTGGAATTCAGGTGTGAATGAAGTTCCTTATTTTTTGCTGTATGGTAGATATCCTTCCTTAAAGCACTTGCGTACGTTCAGTACATCTGCCTACGTACAGATTCCCCAGGCTCAGAGGAGGAAAAACCAACCAAAAACACAGCGTCTGAGATTTGTTGGTTATTCAGGAGAATCTAAAGTGTATAGATTTTCATTAGGTGGTGGAAGAGTAGTTATCTCTAGATGTGTTAATTTTGAAGAGCCTTCTAATTGGCAAAGGCTGCATGGAAATTCAGAGGTTATTTTGCATTCGCACACAGGCTTAGCTAGAGAGCAAACAGCGTCTGGTGCACCCCCCTTTCCGCAGATAAAACAAGAAGAAGCGGAGGATTTGCCGGCTTCTGCAGCTGAAGCTGAGCGATCAGAATTAAAGGCACAGGCAAAGGAAAAAAGTGAGGAACAAGAAACAAGCATTTTTAAAATTCCGCGTAGGTCAACCCGTATAACAAAAGGGGTTCCACCTGAAAGGTTTGTTGTTCAACAAGTGAGAGTATGTCACATCACTTGCGAGCCAAAGGATTTCAAAGAACTGTTATCTTTACCTGTTGATGAGCAAGATAAGTGGAACATTGCTATGGACACAGAATTTAATTCATTGGTAAAACAAAATGTTTTTGAAATTGTTGATTTACCACCATCACAGAAAGCCATAGGTTCCAGATGGGTATTTAGAAAGAAGCTTTTACCTGATGATACTGTGCAGTATAAAGCTAGGTTGGTGGCACAAGGTTATTCACAAGAGCAGTTTGTGAATTATAACAGTGACATATGCACCTACAGTTAGGCCTGAATCATTGCGTGTAATGTTGGCCTTAGCTGCACAAAGAAACATGGTTGTTCATCACTTTGATGTGGATACAGCTTATTTAAATGCTGATCTTCCTGAAGTTGTTTACATGAAACAAGCACCAGGATATTTTTGTGATGATTCCCAGAAAGTCTACAGGTTGCGTAAAGCACTGTATGGATTGAAACAAGCTGGGAGATGTTGGCATCAGTGTTTAGATAACGCTCTGTTAGAAATTGGTTTCAAGAAATCATTAGCTGATTCATGTGTGTACACCAGAGGAACTGGAGAAAATTATACAGTCCTTATCACTTATGTTGATGATTTTTGTCTTGCCACTGGTTCTTTAAACCTGGTAAAAGACTTTGCCAAGCAAATGGAGAAGTATTTTAAAATGAAGGATTTGGGTATGTTAAGATACTACCTTGGTATTGAAGTGCATAGAACTGAAAATGGAGAAATCTATCTAAGTCAAAAGAAAAAGATAGAACAGTTGTTAGCACAGATGGGAATGTCAGAAGCTAAACCTGTGAAAACCCCGATGACATGTGGTTTTTTAAAACATGAGACATGTGAAAAGTTGTGTGAAAAAGCTGAAGTGTACCATTCTGTGATAGGTTAAATCCGTCACCTAGCTCAATGGACACGTCCTGATTTATCCTATGCTGTTGGAGTTTTGAGCCGTAAAGTAGCTAAACCAACTGAGCATGATTGGCAAGGATTAAAAAGAGTAATGAGATATTTAAAAGGTACAACAGATCTTTGTCTCAGAATGTCAACTAGTGGGCCTGAAAAGCCAGTAATTTTTGTTGATAGTTCATTTGCAGAAGAAGGAGACAGAAAGTCAATAACTGGGTTTGTTTGTAAATTTGGCGAATCCACAATTGCGTGGAAAGCAAAGAAACAAACATCAATTGCCTTGTCTACTGCAGAAGCAGAATTCGCAGCTTTGTCAGAAACAGTTTGTGAATTAAGATGGTTTCATCAATTATTCACTGATTTAGGCATCAAAGTGTCATTGCCTTATACAGTGCATGAAAATTCCCAGGCCTGTATAGGGTTAGCTAAAACAGAAAACTTAAAAGCTCGTACTAAGTATGTGGATGTAAAGTACAAAAATGTAAGACAAGCTATGTTAGAAAATTTCATTGATCTTGTGTATTGTGTATCTGAAGCAAATCTTGCAGATGTATTTACCAAATCATTGCCTATTGTACAACATGAAACAATGTTAACCAGACTTGGCTTTGAACAAATGTAATTGTTTCTGTATTGTTGTAAGCAGTTGTCTGTACTATTTTGTAACGTGTATTGTTGTGTCGAAAACGAGCTGAGAGGGGTGTCAGGATTTTCTTTCTCATGGGAAAGGATTCATCTCGTTATCTTTACAACAATAACAAATAATATTTTGACTACAGAGATCATGTGAGAAACACCTGTTATTGTGTGTTGTGTATTGTGCTATTTACTGCCACCTATTGGCGTGTGTATGCTAGTTACCCAGTGGGGGTGGCATGGAGCTATAATATAATGGGAGGAAAATGTTCAGTTTAGTGTGTGTTTAGTGTTAGCTAAGTATAGCACCATGTAATCATTTTTATGGGTTATGTAGTTGTAACCAAGTAGTGTACCTCTTCTCTAAGGGTTTGTAGCTAGAGATTTTGTTAAGCTTGTGTTGCTAATAAGTCTTGGATGCTACGTTATATGGGAAGATGTGTTTTTTCCTTATATTTTGTGTGATATTTGCATTTTATGGACCTTTGCATTTTCATCAATAAACACCAGTTAGTATATATTTTCTGACTGGATTTCTTTGGGGCACAAGAAATGGACATTGCATTGTGAACAGCTGCAATGCTGATGTGTATCTTTCCTGAGCAACTTTTCCTGGAGGTTTTGCTGCGCTCTGCACAAACAGGAGTGTTTGTGATTTGTACTCTGCCCAACAGGTTAAGACCTGTTTTGGTGCCCATCTGGAAAGCTGAACGTCAGAACTAACTCTAGGTTACAAAAAAAAGAGATAACGGGAACACTGAGGTCTCTGAGAGAATGGCTTGTTGTCCATTAGCTAAAGGATTTACTTAAAGTCCTGTCAAGTACAGAGCAGGAAGGTGAGTCCCAAGGAAGATCTAAGCTGACCAACATCAGGAAGTATCTTTGAAGTGTGGATTCACAATGGAAGCTCTGACCTCTTAAGAAGTCCATCATCAAAAGAGAGACAACCTCTTTCACTGTATGAGTGATCACTAGGAAACATGGCTAATAAATAATCACCCCTTTAATAACATTAAATTATATTCACATTTGGTGTTGGTCTCATTTTTGGATTATTCCATATCCCACTCTAACAATCCTGCAGTGCAGGACTGATGACAAGACCCAGGTTCTAGTTCATCTCGGACATAAAAACTCATTGAGTGACTGGGCCAGTCCCTTTCTCTCAGCAGGGTTATAAATCTAATAAATAAATAAATAAAACCTCACCCACTCCTTCTAGCAGCAGTGGAGATAAAGTGGGGGTAAAATAAATCTAATGAGAAAACAAAATTATGGCCTATCCCTCCAGCAGCAGTGAGGTTCAAATGCTATCATGGAGATAAAGTGAAAGAGATCCTCACGTATGTGTAATGGTATGTGAGAAAGACTTTGGGTGACTGGGCAAAGAGACACTGCCAAGGGAATGGTCAGATAAGAGACAGCTTAGCCCACACCTGGATAGCGGGCGGGGCAAGAGGCTCAGAAGGGACCCTCCCTAGTTTCTCAGGCTGTAAAGGACACAGGGGAGAATTGTACTTTCAGACTTGCAAGATTTTGTCCATGCAACCTTACAATAAAAGTAAAATTAGCTCATCTGGTTGTGATTTCTATCTGGTTTGCCCTGCGAGGCTGACCGTATATCACCTAATCACCACCACCGCCGCCACCACCCTGAAGGTTGCAGGACTCTGGCTAGGTTTACATACTGAACTAAGTTATAACTGTCATGGTCAAGCCACACTACCGTGGCTTGTTCAATAAACCATCAATTTAAAAAATCCTGGCTTAGTGACAGGTAGGATCTAAGGTGTGACTGGGTGGAGCCCAGTTGAGAGCTTTGATCTACTATCTCCAGCTACTGTACATTCCATATTCAAATCCAGTATGAGATTCATTACCTGAAAATGTCTTTCTCTCCTTTCCACAAAGAGTGATCCGCCTGATTCACCTGCAGAAGTGGGAGAAGAAAGGAATTTAAACAGGGGACAAGCTTCACCACCTCCTGCCACCTCCAGGAGGAAAAGTTCAAAGGTTGTTTTCACACCTTGCAAAACTGGCCAATGCTTAACTGCTGATTAGATGAACAACAGAAGGAGAAGATCTCTTTCTCTTTCCCAATCAGCGATCCATCTTTACATATAGGGACAGTTAAGATACAGAACTTCTAAACCTACAGACCTAATGTCTTGACTTAATCTGGAAGACAATTTTTATTTTTCACTAGCCTTTGATAGTTCGTTTTTAAAAAAAGAAATGAAAACAGATTATCTCACATAGATTATACTTCTTAGAATTCGTCCCTCTGGGTTAAACATGGTAACTTTGCTCCTACTATTTCATTTGAAATGCCAATTGATATCCTGTGGTTGATAAAGCCAAATAGCAAAGTAGCTGTAAAGTTTATTCTGGTTATCAAGATGCAAGCTATGTCAACTGGCATCCAGCTGATCCATGGAGGAAGCATTGTGTAATTCCCCCTCCTCCTCATTAATCAATCCACTGCAGGATGAAGGCTATGGACCGTAATCTTCCATGCTGATCTAGCGTGGGTTGGTAGATACGTGTTTTTTGACTTTCCAGGCTAACACTGAGACTGATTGCCCCAACATCAACCAGTTAGCTTCTGCATCTAAGGGAGGACCAGAAGTCGTGGTCTTCTGGCTTCTAATCTAGTGCCTTGAAACATTACACCAAACTGGCCCTCAAAATTTCTACGTAGCTGCTAGGAAATGTGCATTATTCCTACACCCATCTGATCCTTTGGATGTCTGAAACCTACAAGGCACTGAACCAGGCACTCAGCTCATCGCAAGGACTAGAAAGTTTGGAGAGGGAGGGGAAGAGTCATGCAAGTGCAAGTTGCCGTAATATCAGTGAATAGATTCAGCGTGGTAAGGAAATTCCCTGGTCTGAAAGACTTCTGTTATTAGAAAATATTTGCCCAGCTGGGACCAGCCACATGATGCCTCCAATCTCTCTTCCCCCCACTGCTGACCTACCCACCCGGCTCTGCACTGGTTTATTTGAACCTTTTCCATCTGCAATGCTGCAGCTCTGTAGAATCTCTCAGTGGTCCATTATCCCACTGGTGGGTCCTTGCCCCCATCTCTGAGATCACTGGCTATTAGCCTGGATGGCCATGGGACTACCTCCGAAAGCCATCTGCTGGGAGTCTAGTGGGCTTCCTTGGGCAGTCGGTGGGCCACTGTGAAAACACACTGCTGGCTAGATGGGCCAGGGGTCCAATCCAGCTGGGTCCTGCTAGTTCTTCTATCCAAAGTTCAGCATCCTGTTCCTGGCTCCTTTCTTCTGTCTGTTGCGTAACTGAAGGGATCACTGATTGGTTTATGATATTATCAGAACATCCATGAAGATAATCCTAGGTCAGCCTCAAACTATTTGTAAAGGATTGGGGAGTGGAAATGGTGCAAACACTCCTTGTCTAGTGACTCCAACTTGGATAAAATAGCTTTGCCAGAATGTAACCCTGCCTCCTTGACATACACACTTATACACACAATGAGGATATAGTCACACTTCTTTTGCAGGTAAAATAACCTTTGCAAGTGGATGTTTCCAATGACTTATCTTCTCCACTGCACAGGAATCTGTCTGTCACCACTTCGACGACATTGGACACATTGGAATATATCATTCCCTTCTGAATAGCTCCAGAAATACACGTGGGACGCTGCAAGAAGCAACAGGTTAACAGATCTGTTACTGGAATAGCTAGTCAGGCCATTGGATCAAGTGCTCTCCACCTATTCCTGTGTGTGTGAGACTTTGAGTCAGTTTTTGACTCCTGGTGCTAGTCCCCAATGTTGGCAAGATTTTTCAGAAGTGGTTTGCTATTGCCTCCTTCCTAGGGCTGAGAGGGAGTGCCTGGCCCAAGGTTACCCAGCTGGTTTTGTGCCTAAGGTGGGAGAAGAACTCCCAGTCTCCCAGTTGCTAGTCTGATGCCTTAACCTCAGCACCAAACTGGCCCTCCACCTATTCTTGTGTCAATAGAAAAGTATACTGGCGTGAAATCAGCTGCCCCCCATGTTGATTTCTCTCCTGCATCCATTGTGTCTGTTCTGAGTCACCACTGAAGGCTGCTGGTTTGTAGCCTTCCTGCACATCTCTAAACATCACCAGCTGATAGGAAGACACCCCCCAGTTAGGATAGTGATATAGGGAGGGAGTTTGGGGAGATGTCTGGGTAAATGCCATAAAGCCAGTTCTTCGGGTCATAATGCTGGGTGTGGAAGGGTGGGACTCTCTTGATTTATACTGCAGCTTCCCCAGCCTGTCAGTCAGCTGATGCATGTCCTTGCTCATGTGCTTGAAGAGCACATGCTCAAAGCAGGCTCAGCAATCAGGTGTTTGATTTATGGTTTACCCTACATGCGGTGAAGTGGGACAAGTTCCCCTTTCTATGGTGTGCGGAATAAGCCCTCTGAACAACTGACAAGGTTGTTCGGAGCACAGACTTTGCTCCGTGCAAGGCCATCATCAAGCTGTTTGGCAGTGCAGAGAAGAGGGTGGCGCTCCCGCTTTACCATGAGACTTGGCCAGTGTGGGTTTAAAATCTGTGCCCAAATTAAAATGAAATAAAGTGAGATTCAGCTATATAGTTTCCCCAGTGACCTGCTATGAAAGCCAAGTGTTGGATTGTGAAAAAAGCAGGATAGAAAGAGTACTGATGCTTTGAACTTGGTGATGAGAACACTGACTGGAAGACCCAAAGGGCCAGGTTGGAGACAGAGCATCCATCCATCCGTCCATCCATCCATCCATCCATCCATCCATCCATCCATCCATCCATGTGCCTCAGGGCCTTTTCCCACTGCAGGTTCCTCACTAATGATTTATGGCATCTACTAGGATTTTCCTCATTGCTGTAATGATATGTGAGAAAGACCTTGGGAGACAGGGCAAAGAGATGCTGCTTGGGGAAGGGTCAGATAAGAGGCAGCATAGCCTGCAACTGGATAGTGGGCAGGGGAAGAGGCTCAAAAGAGACCCCCCCTAATTTCTCTAGGGTAAAGGAGATGGGAGGAGAATTGTGCTTTCAGACTTGCAAGGTTCTGTTAATGTAGCTTTACAATAAAGTAGAATTACTTTATCTGGTCTACCTGGTAAAGCTGACAATTGCTGAGTTCTCCATCCATCCGAGTCAGAGAAAACTGTCAACATAAATGTACTGGCCCCATGGCCCATCCTTTTCTTGCCTGTTCCCAGTCACTACAGACCTCTGCTTCCCTCCAAGGTAACAGCCACAAAGCCTAACACATTTTATTGAACTTGAGGGTGCCTTTCAATGCTGTCAGCTTGAGGAGGGGAAATATGATTTTAAGGGCAGTTTAAGTCTGTCTCACAAATAGGCCTGGGATGAAATGAATGGATGTCATGGGGACAGAAAAATGAGATTTCCAGAATATGTTTGTGCCATGGTTAAGTGCAAATGGGGAAAGGCCCTCAGTTACTATAGCTAATATATGCATTTATATTTGTCTCCATTCCTGTAAACTGTATACCTGGAAGTTATTTGCATAAGGCAAATTTTGTTTACTTTCTCTTTAGCCAGATCTGCATCTGAAAAACCCACAATTCTTGGTTTGGTTTCATAATAAGCTTTGGTGGGATTCAGAAAAAAGGTGAACTTGAACAGAAGAAACTTCTCAGCCTTCTCTCTTGTTAGTTTGTTTCCTGAATAACTGGTGGGTGTGTATGCGTGGCATTTGTACATAGCAATCAGTTGCTTTCATCTGATGAAAAAGGTGGAGCATTCTGATGATAAAGCAACAACCTTTGAGAAGAGAGGCTTTCCCACCACATTTTGGGAGCACCAAAGGCTTCTACTCGTCCCACATGTTGCAAAATCTGGCATACAACTAAGCTTACTACCCCTGCATGAGTTTTTACATGTACAGCAATATCATCATAAAAATCTGCTTTAAAACTATCTTCAAATTTTCATTTGGGCTGGGACATGGAAGGTATTTTCTAAGGGGTGGGACATGGAAGAACATTCGCCCATCCCTCTCCTTTCAGATACATTTCCACCTTCATTTTCTTCTCCCCTTTCAGATACTTATTACCCAGAATCCCATGAGTAGGGAACCAAACACTTACACTTGTTTTGGTCTTGATCTGCACATTCATTCTCTTGTGATCCAAGGATATGAACTGGGCAGGCACCTTCTCAAAACTCAATAGCTCCAGCTCTGTGAAGCACAAAGAGACATATAATTATGGGTTTGGATAGAAGAATGTCTGGGCTCAGGCACCTAGTAGGCTACAGCAAGGAAGATGATCTAGAATTGGATACCTCTTGCGTACATCTAGAGAATAAGGCACCCAGGATCCAAGAAAAAGTAATCAAACCTATCATTATCATGGTCTGAAATGTGTTAACACTCAACCAGCTTTAATTCAGCTATGAAAGATTTTTCATGATAATGAAATCTTGTGTGCTAAATGTGAGAGATGGTGAGGCTGAGAAATAAACGAGAGGATCGCTAGACAATTGTGGTGTATCCGCTAAGCAATACCCAGTCCAGGTTGCTGAAAGTCCTGGGAGAAGACATTCAAAACTTTCAAGGAACTTCTCTGCGGTAATGAATTCACCAATAAAAGAGGGTTGGAGATTTCTATCACTGTTTCCAAGATTCAGTACTTTATCCCTGATTCTTGAGTTAAAATTTCTTATTAAAGTCTGAGTCATTCTTGTTTCCTTGATCATGCCCTGCTGTAAATGGAGCAGTTGGGGTAATGAACAGGATTCTGGCATGCTAGCTAGTTAATCCCCTTATCCTGATCAAGTGGAAGATTCAACTTTTGATACTTTGCTACATCAAAAACTCCATGCAAACAGAAGTCAGCATGGTGGATAAAAAGATAAAGTTTGAATGCTCTCTTAAATGTGCCCAATGTTTGTTTCCAAGGAACTGTTGACTCAGAGGAGCATAGGTGTCTGGCAGAGATAGGGACAAATGTAGAGGATGACCTTAATGGAGGATGACCTTGACGGAGATATGCGAGCTCCATTACCAAACCATTGAGGGGAAAACATATGGAGAAGGTTCTAATGGTGGGAAAGGTGGAAAGATAGAGAAGAGGACAACCAGCAACAAGGTGGATGGACTCCGTTACGGTGGCAATGGATGGACTGTTGATGGAAGACCTCAGGGAACAGGCTGGGGACAGATCATCCTGGAGAAAATCTATGTATGAAGTCAGTAAGAGTCAATGGTGATTTGAAGACATATCATCATCATCATCATCATCATCATCATGATCATCATCATCAGTCATTTTTCACAGTACAACTTGAGGGGGTTCTTTTGTCTCTACTCTGTCGATGGGATCATTTGTAGAAGCGTTGGGTAGCCTTGAGCACCTTTCAACATTTTTAAGAACAGCTAAAAGCAACACTTCTCAGGCACTGTGGGAAATTTAAGACCATGACTTGTAGTCACTGGAGTCATAATTAATATATAATACAGTGGTACCTCGGTTCACGAACTTAATTCATTCCGCGACTCTGGTCGCGACCCGAAGCAAATTTTCCCATAAGGTTCAATGTAATTACGGTTAATCCGTTCTGGCGTGGAGGACAGGGAGGCAGTTATTGCTTGGAGGGAGAGTCTCCCTCCCTACGACCATGTGTCACGGGCGGGAAAATGGCTGCGGACCACGTGTCATGGGCAGAAAAATGGCCGCGGACCACGTGTAACGGGCGGAAAAATGGCCGTGGACCACATGTCATGGGCGGAATATGGCCGCGGACCGTGTCACGGGAGGGAAAATGGCCACGGATCCTGTTCGTCACCCGATCCGGCGTTTGCGAACGGAGGCAAAATTTTGCTGTTCGTGACCCGAATTGTTCGTGAACAGAAGCGTTCGTGACCCAAGGCACCACTGTATAATATAATATAATATAATATAATATAATATAATATAATATAATATAATATAATATAATATAATATAATAATACTATACTATACTATACTATACTATACTATACTATACTATACTATACATTAAATTAAATTAAATTAAATTAAATTAAATTAAATTTGTATGCCACCTGACTCTCAATACTAGCATCCTGCTTCAATATACATGAATCTCAGCTGGGTGCCAATTCTGAACCCTGAAGGAAAATGCTAGTTTTGTAGGCTTATCCCTTTAAAACATTTTTTCTCCAACTAGAACACAGCAGGAAAAAGCCTTTGATCCCTACAGGCCATTTTTTTAAAAAATCACTCATTAAAACCTTATTTAGGAAGGAACATATTTCTCATCTATCCTCCATCGTACCAGACGGTTTTCATTGGGTAACTTCTGAGTAAATCCTGTTACCCTGGGTAACTTTTATCCATTTCTGTCACATTCTCCCTTTGTTACCTCCTCCTGCCACCTGTCCCCGAACACAAAAACCCAAACGCTTTTGTCTTTCCTGCACGGAGAAAATAAGAAACGTGATACAAGAAAGTGTGAGAAATGCTAAAAAGAAGTAATAGTTATTAGTGACAAAAAGGTAGCTTTTATTTGACCGATATTAACAAGGAAACTTCGATTGTTTCATAAAGAGGTCAGATAGAAAACTTTCTATCTGAGAAAAGGGGGGCTTTCTGGGAAAGAGCATAACGTAACCTAAACAGACAAAGAAATATTTTTTTTTTCTCTGCTGTGTGAGCACATTTAAGATTGGTTGCAACAAAAGCAGGAGGTAGCTGGAACAGAAAGCTCTTCCTTCTATAACAAAGAAGCTTCTTCTTCTTCTATGTGAGTTAACGTAGGTTGACGCTAGCTAGAGATAAGGGATGAATAGAACGCTGTATTGGAACTCACTAAAAGTATCTAAATGAAGTTTTTATCAACTAACCAAAGCCTTCACCTGAAGCGTAGAACTGAGCATGAGCACTAAACTAATGAATATTAAATTGCATGTCTTGCATATGTAATACTGGACAAGAATGTAAGCCTGACCAATGACAAAACAGGATAGTGACTGAGTGATGGGATAGAAATGTATAAATTATGCTGAGATCTGTAGGTGGGTGTGGCTTCCTACTTTGATGCTGAGGAGTCCACCAGCCTTTGCAAATGCTTGAAATAAAGTTTTACTGCTGACCAACCCAGAAAAAGTTTGTTAGCAGCTTGTCATTTTCTGCCCTCAGAAAACGGAAGGGAGAAAGGCAGCTAGAGCGGAACAATTTCCCCTTTTGAAGAAACAACTCATTCTTCTGAAGAACTGGCTCTGATGCAAGATTGGGTTTTGATTAAAAAATCACTGTTCTAATGAAACCGGTCGGGTTGCTTGTAAGGCTGACAAGACCCATGTGCTCAGTGTGTGTGATTTCCCTACAATATCTGTCCCGAACAATTCCTTCATCCTTCCTCTGAAATAACAAGTGTTTTAACCTCAGAGCTTGGGTTTCTTACTGTTCCTGTTTAACATCTGCGTGAAACCTCTGGGTGAGGTCATTCGGTGGCCTGGGGTGCGGTATCATCCATATATGGGTGATATTCAGTTATTTATCTCTACCTTTGGCCGGGCAGTTCATACTATTCAGGCATTGGCCCAATGTCTGGAGGCTGTGAGGATCTGGCTGTGAAACCAGCTCTAACTCAACCCTAGCAAGATGGGTTCATGAGTCACAGCTGGTTGGGGAATCAAAAGGAATTGGAGCTGGATGGCGAACCAGCTCCAATTCAACCTTAGCAAGATGGAATGGACCTGGGTTTTGGCCCCCTTGGAACTGGAAAGGTGTCATATTTGACTCTTGATGGGTAGCCCGCCCCTGGACAGTGCTGGTCTGCTGTGGAACATCTTCCCTCCGAGATCTGGCAGGTCTCTATTCTTCTAGCCTTCAAGCGTTAGAATAGGAGGAAGCTAGAAGCAGAGGATGAAATGGTTAGATAGCATCACCGAAGCAATGAGCATGAAACTGAGCCAACTCAGCGAGGCAGCGAGGGACAGGAAGGCCTGGCACGATGGGGTTCATGGGGTCACGAAGAGTCGGACACGACTTAACGACTGAACAACAACAACAACAACAACAAAAAGCCAGTGACTGTGGTTGTTTATATATTAGGGAGTGTTGGTTTAGGGTCCCTGAGTTGTTTCTTGGATGCTGGTTTTGAAGGTTTCTTTAACATTCCTATTGTTTTTGGTGTGAGCCACCCGGAGTTATGGCATATAAGATGGGCAGTCATCTAAATCTCATAAACAAACAAACAAACAAACAAATAAATGCTCCCTAATATGCACGCTCTTTTTAAAATGCACTTGAACTTTTTTGCACCTTTTGCAAATATTATTTCATGCAGATTGAAGAACTCATGCTAGCAGACCGTTTGCTGTTACTTAGAGATGGGAAACAAGTGCATTGGAATAAGAACTTATTTAATTTCAATGTTCAAATGAACAAAGAAAGTGAAACTTGGCTATCTGCAATTTGCAGGTTTCTATGGGACAATCAGAGCAAAAGGACACACGTTCATGAGAATGATGCACGGAAATAATGAACTGAGAAGAAATAGTTTTGCAAAACCCGTGCCTGTTTCACAAAATTGCAACCCAAACCTGCATATTTGGGGAACTATTCCCAAAAGCACATGGCAAATGAGTGCACGTATTAAAAAAATAAAAAGCAAGCATAACACGCCAAATGTGACAGATTTGCAAAAATTGAGAAACGGAGAGGAACTGATACTAATAGATTTCCAAAAAGGGAAGGAATGATAGTGGCAGTTTTGTAAAAGTGAGGAACTGATATTGACAGAACAGCCCAGCTCTAGTTCCTAACGCAGGGTGTCCCTGGGAGGAATGTCAAAAAGGCAACATAGTGGCCTTCACAACGCAGTAGAAGCCCTGCCTCTTTTTATATATGGCGCACGTGATAAAAAACAGGCTTCAGTTGCACAGTTGCAGCCGCCATCTTGAAGCCCTTGATGCCCCCACCCTGGATGTCCTTGCTGCCTTCGTATCATCAACGTGAGA
The DNA here is from genome assembly GCF_059951505.1 of Python bivittatus. Taxonomy (NCBI): domain Eukaryota; kingdom Metazoa; phylum Chordata; class Lepidosauria; order Squamata; family Pythonidae; genus Python; species Python bivittatus. Next base: position 7,414 of record NW_028277036.1, on the reverse strand, counting down.
AATATTTCCACCAAGGAAGAGAAATCTTCCCTCACCACTTGTTTATTCTTTTGGAGAAAGGCAACACACTTGAAAAATAACTCCCAACCTTGTTGTGTTACCTCCACATCGTGAAGATTTTCCACATGCAGTAGAATGAACCCTCTACAGTAGTAAGGCGGGGTTGTACCACCTTCACAGGACGGAGAGATACTATCGTTGACGGCTCCCCCAACTATTGAACTTCACAGAAAGTAAAATCCCCACACATTTGGGAGAAAAACTGTAGCCATCCACTCACTCCCATAGTGCTATTCTACCAAATACAGCAGTGTTGTTTCAATGTAGGGATTCTGAGCATCCCATTATCGCATGCAATGCAATCAATACACATTCAATATCTGTATACCGTATACCACCCAGTGTCACAATGGCTTGTAACTTTAATAAAATAAATAAAAATGATGATGATGGCGACGATGATGATGGTGTCTATCTTGTCCTCCAGCAGCTCAAAGTAGCAGAGATAACACTTTCTCCTCCAACTATGTCCCCACTGCAACAGCTGTACGAGATAGGCTGAGCTAAGTCTAGTTTCATGGGTTGGATGTGAACCAACATCTTGGTCACTATACCACACTGGCTCAGCAAGGGTCTAATGGAGCTCAGTGCAAGGTCTGGAGAAGCCTGGTGCCCTTACCATGATCTCTGCATGTCATTGTCCCGGGCTTCTTCTTCAAGGCTCTGTTGGCGCCTTCGGTGCAAGGGAGGCAGATTGGCCTAGAAAGAAAAGATGGATCTGTTTAATTCAATTACTATTAGGAGAAATCCAGGGGGTGTCAGTAAGCGGGGTGGGTGACGAGAGAAATGAGGGAGGACAGGGTGGTAATTTGAGTTGGGTAGGGCCAGCTGGAATTTTCCAACTTTTTTGGCCTTGAGGTCAGATGGGTTCTAGATCTTCTGTTTGTTATCACTCAGTTAAGCCCATGTCATGGTTCTTGCTACCGTTTCTGTGTCAAAATGGCTAGAAATTATTTTCAGCAATTGGGCCAGAAAAATTCCAAGCTGTAGTCAAAGGGGGTTCTTTGGACCACAAAGGAGTGTGGCCAGATGGCCCTTGACTGGCCACACTTGTTGTTTGGGATACAGAATCCACAGTGCTCACCACCAAAGCCGGTACCTGTTTGTTTATTTACTTAAAAAATTAAAAAGGGCTTTCTCTGCCTTTCTGCCAGCACAGGCAATACAGAGAAAAATTGTAATTAAAACAGCAGCATGTCAGTAATAAACAATCAACATGAGAACACAAGCATTCACTATAATAAACATAGAGAGTCAAGAGATCACAAAAATATTAAGCCTCATTCATCATTCATCACCCTCACTTAGCGACTGCCTCATATAGCGACTGTTTGCAATTACGAAGGAGATGAAAAAATAACTTTGCAGCCAGTCCTCGCCCTGATGACCTTTGCAGGCTTGTAGAGCAAAGGAAAGCTGAAGTAAGATCATAAGTACAGTTGCAGTTTCATTTAGTGACTGCTTTGCTTAATGACCAAGTTGCCGGTCCCAATGGTGGTTGCTAAATGAGGACTACCTGTAACAGCATGATGCAAAGGAGCTTCCAGTGGAAGACCCTGCCTTGGCAGACAAAACAGAACTGGATTCCTTTAACAAGGCTTCAGTTGGGATGTGCAAACAGCATAATCAGTGTCAATCAACAAATGGTTCAGAACATGCCAGATGAGCTTTAGGACCCTGGCAAAGAGACGCGATACCTGATTCGCCCCCCAAACGATACAGGTTTCTCCAGTTCAACGAGGGAGATATCATAGTCATAGAATTCTTGGATGCCCTGGGCTGACTTAGCCCGAATGTTGTATAATTCATGGTCAATCCGCCTCTTTATCTGCAACCTGGTTTGTCCTCCTGCGAAGGGGAGAAAGAATAAGTGATCCTCCGCATTCCTTTTCTCCTGTAAAACACTGCATTGCTTTCAGGAAGAACTGCCTCACTCTTTTCCTGCCATTTCTGGAGCTGATGAGAAGACAGCCAGCATCAAACTCTCAGGGGCCCAGCTGGTCACCAAGATATCTCAACCTTTTTCGTAGGAGGAAGATGGATGGATGAACTACAGGTCCTTGCTTTGCGTGCCCTAGATGCAAGACTCATATTCCTTGTAAGGAATGTCATTTAACAAAATGGAAAAAACCTTTTGGCTGGGGGCCCCAAGATGGACTCTTCACTGCAATGCAATCAATTTATACTGATCTGAGGGCCAAGTCCTACATTCCAATTAATGCAGTTGTACTTCAGTTGCTCTGTGTCCATCTTTTGCCTCCCGCCCCTTTGGTGAAGCAGAGCAGAGGTCCCAGACTTTGACTATTAGTGAGAAAATATCAACCTTGTTTTTCCACCCTGACCTCATCCTCTCCATGTTCATGTCCTTGGGTGAACGGTATGGTATTTTATTAACAAATCATGGTTAATCAAATGATGGTTTAATGGAATATGTGAACCAGGTTTTTGGCTGTACTCCACAGTATCACATCATCTCAGGTGGAAGAACCCTACATGGGAGGACTAAAATGGCGCTCTGTGCATGCTTGCACAGCTGAGATGTCACGTGAACAAACTGCTTATGATAGCGAAATGCTTTCAGCTACGGCTTTTCTTTTCCATTCGCGCTACCTCCATCCCAGAATTATACACAGAGTCCAGATTGATTTTCCAAATCAGTGTTTTCCCAACAATCTGTTCATGAGGGAAAAACAGAATAGCTCTGGAATGCTTTGTGACTGAGAGCCCTCAATCTGGAAATGCCTTGCATCTGCAGGGGAAAAAAAAAATCCATCCAAGATCTGCTGGCTGTTCTGCTCTGTTGGAAGGGATCTTGGGGTCATTTGGTGACTCTTTTTTCTCCAAAACATGCTAAAGCATTTCAGAGAGACGGCCACCACTTATCCTTTGAGATAGGTCAGGTTAGGAAACTGGAAGGTTCCAGGAATACTACTTTATCCTTGTCAGATATAATAACCGAATCTTGAAAACCTCTGCCATTTCTTAAATCAAACACCATCATGGTGGGGTTCTTCTGAGTCACCTTCTCATGCCTCCCCTTTCCCCAGGACTGAGTTGCCTTTCATTTTTTCCCTTAATGGCTCTTGCGTGATCTCCCCCTTGTTCCACCACCCGAACAAAAGAGAATGAAACGGAGGGCAGCCACTGAAGTATGGACTGTAGACATCCTGAAGAAAACAAATACATTCCACAGGATTTCATCATTAATCCCCTGCCCAACAGAACAGGAAACAATACACCAGATTGAAAGCGCAGGAGCATTGCTGAATGAGACAGGGAGGTGAGTAAACATCCAGGTGGACTTTGCCACAAGGAAGCAGCTACTGAATACCTCTGCAATGTCCATTCCCTCCTTCTCTTGGCCTGCAACCACTTTCCGCGGGTTCGAGGGCTGCACTGGGCTTTGCGCGATGAGGTGCATTAGAAAAGTAGGCGGGGCCAGGATTCTGGTGGTTTTAAGGGGTAAAATGGGCTTTAAGGCTTGAACTGAATCTCCTGACTCTTTAAAAAACGCACCAAAAAAAGGGGGGGGGTGGAATAGTTGATCCTATCTACCCTGGGAAGGTTCCATAGCCCATAGAATAGATGACAGGAGGCTGAATGTGATGCACGGGCTACATTTTTAAACCCCTTCCTTGGTAAAACTAACAACAAACCCATGATCGTGTCTACACACAGTAGATAGTTCCAGAAATTCAGTGGGACCAGGACATTTTGCTGCCTGGAAAAAAGAGGGCGCACCCACAACCCCTAACCTCACTTGACTTACAGAACCCAACCAGAACTTAGGTTAACACTGACTATCGCAAGCGATCCAGCTAGCGTACAAGGGCTACCCAACACCCTGATTTTTGTGCCCCCAGGTCTCAATCCAGTAGCATCACTGAATTTCAGCACTGCAGTTAGGAAACATCAGCAGGGTGATTTCCTAACATGTTCATGTACAAAACCCATGAAAACTTTAGGATATGTTCCCAAATATGCTAAATAGAGTTTTGAAAAAAGAGAACCAAACTGTGCCAGAAAAGACCGCACCCAACAGCCAATTGTTCTGGTTCTGCCCACATTGGTGCTGTAGTTCTGCCCCACCTGGTCTGGCCAGCAGCCTCTCCCCACCCAAAAACATTAAGTGCAGCTTCCAGACTCCAAAGCTGCTCACCCCTGTGCACTTTCTCTTTCTTTCTCCAATGCACTTTCTCCAATGCACTTTTCTTTCTCCAATGCACTGGCAGGTAGCAGGTCAGCTTTGGAAGACATGTTGCTTTACCTACTAACTCTGTCTTCCAAGGTAGATGAAGCCAGGGGAGATTCAAAACAAATACAGGTAGTCCTCAACTTACGACCATTCATTTAATGACCATTCAAAGTTATGACAGCACTGAAAAGTGACTTACCACCAGTCCTTGCACTTATGACCACCACAGCATCCCTGCAGTCACATGATCAAAATTCGGGTGCTTGACAACCAGCGTGTCTTTATGACAGTTGCCGCATCCTGAGGGTCACATGATCGCCATTTGTGACCTTTTCAGGGGGCTTCTGACAAGCAAAGTCAATGGGGGAAGCTGGATTCACTTAATGACTGTGTGATTCACTTAACGACCATGGCAAAAAGGTTCTAAAATTGGGCATCTCACTTAATGACCATACTACTTAGCGACGGACCCCTTCATGGATCACTGCCTTGTCGTGGCGAAGGGGCTTGCGTAACTCAGTGAAGCCATGAGCTATACCGTGCAGGGCCACCCAAGACGGACAAGTCATGACAGAGAGTTCTGACAAAATGTGGTCCACTGGAGAAGGAAATGGCAACCCACTCCAGTATCCTTGCCAAGAAAACCCCATGGACAATGTTAAAAGGCTAAAAGATATGACGCCGGAAGATGAGCCCCTCAGGTCGGAAGGTGTCCAATATGCTACTGGGGAAGAGCGGAGGGCAATTCCAAGTAGCTCCAGAAAGAGTGAAGCGGCTGGGCCAAAGCCGAAAGGACGTTCAGCTGTGGATGTATCTGGAAGCGAAAAGAAGGTCCGATGCTGCAAAGAACAATATTGTATAGGTACCTGGAATGTAAGATCTATGAACCAAGGCAAGCTGGATGTGGTCAAGCATGAGATGACAAGACTGAACATCGACATCTTGGGAATCAGCGAACTGAAATGGACGGGAATGGGTGAATTTAATTCGGGTAACCATTATATCTACTACTGTGGGCAAGAAACCCTTAGAAGAAATGGAGTTGCAATCATAGTCAATAAGAGAGTGGGAAAGGCAGTAATGGGGTACAACCTCAAAAACGACAGAATGATCTCAGTGCGTATCCAAGGCAAACCATTCAATATCACAGTCATCCAAGTCTATGCCCCAACCACTGATGCTGAAGAAGCTGAGGTTGACCGCTTCTATGAAGACCTACAACATCTTCTAGAACTAGCACCAAAAAAAGATGTCCTTTTCATCATAGGGGATTGGAATGCTAAAGTAGGAAGTCAAGGAGTAATCGGAATAACAGGCAAGTTTGGCCTTGGAGTACAAAATGAAGCAGGGCAAAGGCTAATAGAGTTCTGTCAAGAGAACAAGCTAGTCATAGCAAACACTCTTTTCCAACAACACAAGAGACGACTCTACACATGGACATCACCAGATGGTCAATACCGAAACCAGATTGATTACATACTTTGCAGCCAAAGATGGAGAAGCTCTATACAGACAGCAAAAACAAGACCAGGAGCTGACTGTGGCTCAGATCATGAGCTTCTTACTGCAAAATTTAGGCTTAAATTGAAGAATGTAGGGAAAACCACTAGACCACTCAGGTATGACTTAGATCATATTCCTTGTGAGTACACAGTGAAGGTGATGAATAGATTTAGAGGATTAGATTTGGTAGACAGAGTGCCTGAAGAACTATGGACGGAGGTCCGTAACATTGTACAGGAGGCAGCAACTAAAACCATCCCAAAGAATAAGAAATGCAAGAAAGCAAAATGGCTGTCTGATGAGGCTTTACAAATAGCTGTGGAAAGAAGGAATGCGAAAAGCAAAGGGTGAAAGGGAAAGATATAAGCAACTGAATGCAGATTTCCAGAGAATAGCAAGGAGAGATAAGAAAGCCTTCTTAAATGAACAATGCAAAGAAATTGAGGAAAACAATAGAATGGGGAAGACTAGAGATCTCTTCAAGAAAATTGGAGATATGAAAGGAACGTTTAGTGCAAAGATGGGCATGATAAAGGACAAAAAAGGCAGGGACCTAACAGAAGCAGAAGAGATTAAGAAGAGGTGGCAAGAATACACAGAAGAACTATACAAGAAAGATCTTAATGTCCCTGATGTCCACGCTGGTGTGATCGCTGACCTTGAGCCAGACATCCTAGAGAGTGAAGTCAAGTGGGCCTTAGGAAGCATTGCTAACAACAAAGCTAGTGGAGATGACAGTATTCCAGCTGAGTTATTTAAAATACTAAAAGACGATGGTGTTAAAGTGCTGCACTCAATATGCCAGCAAGTTTGGAAAACGCACCAGTGGCCACGGGATTGGAAAAGGTCAGTTTACGTTCCAATTCCAAAGAAGGGCAATGCCAAAGAATGCTCAAACTATCGCACAATTGCACTCATTTCACATGCTAGCAAGGTTATGCTCAAAATCCTACAAGCTAGGCTTCAGCAATACATGAACCGAGAACTACCGGATGTACAAGCTGGGTTTCGAAGAGGCAGAGGAACTAGAGATCAAATTGCCAACATTCGCTGGATCATGGAGAAAGCACGAGAGTTCCAGAAAAATATCTACTTCTGCTTCATTGACTATGCAAAAGCCTTCGATTGTGTGGATCACAACAAACTGTGGCAAATTCTTAAAGAGATGGGAGTACCAGACCACCTTACCTGTCTCCTGAGAAATCTGTATGCAGGCCAAGAAGCAACAGTTAGAACCAGTCACGGAACAACCGATTGGTTCAAAATAGGGAAAGGTGTACGACAAGGCTGTATACTGTCACCCTGCTTATTTAACCTATATGCAGAGTACATCATGAGAAATGCCAGGCTGGAAGAATCACAAGCCGGAATTAAGATTGCAGGAAGAATCATCAACAACCTCAGATATGCAGACGATACCACCCTAATGGCAGAAAGTGAAGAAGAACTAAAGAGCCTCTTGATGAGGGTGAAAGAGGAGAGTGCGAAAGCTGGTTTTGAAACTCAACATTAAAAAAACTAAGATCATGGCATCTGGACCCATCAATTCCTGGCAAATAGAAGGGGTAGAAATGGAAGCAGTAACAGACTTCATTTATTTGGGCTCCAAGATCACCGCAGACGGAGACTGCAGCCATGAAATTAAAAGACGCTTGC